>NC_134398.1:34326694-34634354 GCF_050003625.1 Haematobia irritans
TTCCCCCTTTTTTATTGCAATCTGTAGATTGGAAAGGAATTTCGGTGGTGCTTATAGGAGCTTGACCTGTTCCTATTAAGGGTCTCTAGTACTTGACTTTCGCAATTCCTAATTTAAAATCTCTCTCTTCTTACACTGTTAGTCAATAGCATTTTCTCTTAATGAAGTCGTCATTATCCACTTTTTTGTAAATCGTTATGCTCGCATATTTTGTTCAATTTAATTTGGCTTTTATGGGCGAATGTTAGACAAACAATCTAGATATGCAAACTAGCCAATTTATAAACAAACTATCTTAAATAAAAAGACTCCATTTGCAATTCATTCACCACACACCTCATCGAAGTGGAAAAATCATGAATCCATTTGGTTTCCAAAAACAAGTCAAAGCTATTGTAACCCACTCCTTTGTTGAACGAAATATGGATACTCCATTGAATGGGATGAATAGTCCATAGAGCAGATGCAAGATTGGTAGTCTATGGAATAGCATAATTGAAGTTAACAACTCAAAATCACGACCATACCAAATAGTTTTGGAAACTGTGACGAGTATCACTTGTTCTTGGCGGGATACATAATTCCATGAAATTGTGGGTCTTTTATTCTCCATATGGCATTTAGACATGCATTGGATAGTAAAACTATGCTGGATGCCAAGCTATGCAAATTATTTAGGATTTTCGTTTCGCCTTTTTTTTGCTCTTTGCTATAGAAAACCAGATGAAACTATTTTCTTATATTGACACTAGGACAAGAGCATGAAATTCCTGGCCATATGATAATGTTCTAATGAGGGTTGAACTAGGGAGTTTTTATTTTAAGAAGGAAAATATGTCTTTAATTTGCTATTTTTTTTACAAAGTCAGTTTTACTCAATCCTTCTTAATGGACATTTGTAGTATTCATTTTTGACACATCTATTAATATTAGAATGTCTATAAAAGTGTTTTATATATTAATTGCAAACATGTTCCACCAGTGCCAATGAAAAGAGTTGCCAGACTCTCAAAATTTTATTTCTATAGAAAATTTTGTCACAATTTTATTTCTATTGAAAATTTTGTCAAAATTTTATTTCTATAGAAAATTTTGTCAAATTTTTATTTCTATAGAAAATTTTGTCAAAATATTATTTCTATAGAAAATTTTGTCAAAATTTTATTTCTATAGAAAATTTTGTCACAATTTTATTTTTATAGCAAATTTTGTCACAATTTTTTTTATAGAAAAATTTGTCAAAATTTTATTTCTATAGAAAATTTTGTCAAAATTTTATTTCTATAGAAAGTTTTGTCAAAATTTTACTTCTTTCGAGAATTTTATCAAAATTTTATTTCTATAGAAAATTTTGTCAAAATTTTATTTCCATAGAAACTGAGTTTTGTCAAACTTTCATATCTATAGAAAATTTTGTCAACATTTTTATGTCTATACAAAATTTTGTCAAAATGTTATTTCTGTAGAAAATTTTGCCAATATTTTATTTCTACACAAAATTTTGTCAAAATGTTATTTCTATAAAAATGTTTATCAAAATGTTATTTCTATAAAAAAATTTGTCACAATTTTATTTCTATAGAAAATTTTGTCAAAATATTATTTCTATATAAAATTTTGTCAAAATTCTAGTTCTATAGAAATTTTTATCAATATTTTATTTCTATAGAAAATTTTGTCAAAATGTTATTTCTATAGAAAATTTTGTCAAAATTTGTTTTCTATAGGAAATTTTGTCAAAATTTTATTTCTATAGAAAATTACGTCAAGATTTTATTTCTATAGAAAATTTTGTCAAAATTTTATTTCCACATAAACTGAATTTTGTCAAACATTTATGTCTATAGATAATTGGGCAAAATTTTATTTTTATTTCTATAGAATACTAGCGTAACCCGGCCCGCTTCGCTGCGCCTTCCGAAGCGTATTTGGAGGAACATTTTGCGTTAACTTAGTCAACTATATCCTTCGTGCTGAAAACAAATTCGAAAAGATTTGAATTCTTTTAAACAAATCGGACTACTTGATTTTTCGTTTATAGGTACAAATACGGCGGAAGAGGGTGTACCCTTTCCTCCAAATTTGTTTAATAATGTTCTGTATTCAAGTAGTTGGACAATCTTCTATATTTCTTGTGAATTTTAAGTGTGATTTGTCAAGGAAAGGTATCCTTCTCCTCAACATATCTGAAAATTAAGCACTATATAGTGCTAGTAATAAATAATAAAATTATGTACCGAGTTCCCATTTACGGACAACCCTCTACTTTCAATTTAAGAAAAAAAAACGGACAAAAGGGAACCCTCCCCCACCTTCGCTCCACTCCGACCTGATATCGGACTATCACGTACCCTATATTAATTTCGCAACTACTCAATGGTCCCTGAAAATTCTATCGAAGTAAATCGACAAAGTTTATTTCAATTTTCCCCTTCCCCAACCAGATATCGAAAAATCATATACTAATTTAAAAATCATGTATAAATTTAATCATCTCCTCCCACGTTCCCTGTAAATTTCAAGTAGATCGGAGATGTTTAAATTTTGCTCTATTATTTTATTCCCCGATACAATATCGACAAACACCGTAGTGAATAGCACCCCTAACCTTCCCTGAAAATTCTTGAAACTTTCCTTCAAGTGTGGGGCAAGGAAGGTTGCCTCTTCGTTCATAACCTTCCCCCACTGCCTATGTAAATTTCAAGAAAATTAAGAATTGTTGTTTTTTTTTTGCAGTTTTAGAGGAGGACCTCCTCCCCGACCAAATATCGAAAAGTGATGTAGCATATCTTTTGTAAACGTACCAGAAAATGTCAAGCAAATTATAAGCCTAAAGGGGCGGCCTCTCTTCCGTCCAAATATCGCACAATCAGGTATCAACTGTTAATATCGTAACCTCTCCCCAGTCCTCTGTAAATTTCAAGTAAGTCGGTAAAGTTAAATTGTTTCTCTGTATGTACTTAAGAGAAGCGGATGTATCCCTATGCCCTTTTACTTTTATTAAAAAACAGGAACCTGATATAAATTTCATAACCTCAGCCACTTTTCCGTAAAATTTCCATCGGGGGAGTTTAGTTTTGTTTTCACTGTACCTTAAAAAAAAAATCTCACAAAGGGGTGGTCCCCCTCCCCGATCAAATATCGAAATATAATTTAGCGGATTTTTTGTCTAGATGCCAACCCCAACATTCAATGAAAATTTCAAGCAAGTCGCATAATTTTGTTCCACGTTTCAAAAAGTTGGGCAAGGCGGAGGTCCCCTCCCCGTCCATATATGAAAACATCAAATACCCCATATTAATTCCATAACCTCACTGCATGTTCTCTCTAAATTTCAGATAATTTAGAGAATTTTAGTTTTTTCACTGTACTTCAAACAAAAAAAAAAGTCGAACCAAGAGGAGGTCCCCCTCCGCCACCAAATATCGAAATATAAAGTTGCGGATCTTTGCCTATATGCCAACCCCAACCTTCAATGAAAATTTCAAGCAAATCGGTCAACTTTGGTCCAATTTTCAAAAAGTTCGATAAAGGAGAGGTCCCCCTCCGCGAACAGGTGTCAAAAAATGAGGTACCCCTATTTTCACCACATGAACGCCCCTTACGATCTCTGAAAGTTTCAAGTAAATCGGTTCAGCCGTTTCGGAGCCAACTCGGAACATACAAACAAACAATCAAACAAACAAACAAATAAACAAACATAGATTGAATTTTATATATATATAGATTTTGTCAAAATGTTATTTTTGTAGAAAATGTTGTCAAAATTTTATTCCGATAGAAAATTTTATCAAAAATTTATTTCTATGGAAAATTTTGTCAAAATTTTATTTATTTAGAAAATTTTGTAAAAATTTTATTTCTATAGAAAATTTTATGAAAATTATATTTTTATAGAAAATTTTGTCAAAATGTTATTTCTATAGAAAATATTGTCAAAATTTGATTTCTATAGAAAATTATATCAAAATTTTATTTCTATAGAAAGTTTTATCAAAATTTTATTTCTATAGAAAACTTTGTCAAAATTTTACTTTTTTAGAAAATTTTGTCAAAATTTTATTTCTATAGAAAATTTTGTCAAAATATTATTTCTATATAAAATTTTGTCAAAATTCTAGTTCTATAGAAATTTTTGTCAATATTTTATTTCTATAGAAAATTTTGTCAAAATTTTATTTCTGTAGAAAATTTTGTCAAAATTTGTTTTCTATAGAAAAGTTTGTCAAAATTTTATTTCTATAGAAAATTATGTCAAGATTTTGTCAAAATTTTATTTTCATAGAAAGTGAATGTTGTCAAACATTTATGTCAATAGACAATTGGGACAAATTTTTATTTTTGTTTCTACAGAATATTTTGTCAAAAATTTAATTTCTATAGAAAATTTTGCAAAATGTTATTTTTGTAGAAAATTTTGTCAACATTTTATTTCTTTAGAAAACTTTGTCATAACTTTATTTCTTTAGAAAATTTTGTAAAAAATTTATTTCTATAGAAAATGTTGTCAAAATTTTATTTCTATAGAAAACTTTGTCAAAAATTTATTTCAATAGACAATTTTTTCATAATTTTGTTTCCATAGAAACTGAATTTTGTCACACTTTTTTATCTATAGAAAATTTTGTCAAAATTTCATGTCTATAGAAAATGCTGTCACAATTTTATTTCTATGGAAAATTTTGTCAACATTTTATTTTTTTAGATTTTGTCAAAATGTTATTTTTGTAGAAAATGTTGTCAAAATTTTATTCCGATAGAAAATTTTATCAAAAATTAATTTCTATGGAAAATTTTTTCACAATTTTATTTCTATAGAAAATTTTGTCAAAATTTGGTTTCTATAGAAAATTTTTTCAAAATTTTATTTCTATAGAAAATTTTATCAAAATTTTATTTCTATAGAAAACTTTGTCAAAATTTTATTTCTTTAGAAGATTTTGTCAAAATTTTATTTATTAAACAATTTGTCAAAATTTTAATTCTATAGAACATTTTATCAAAATATATTTTCTATAGACAATTTTATCAAAATTTTATTTCTATAGAAAATTTTATCAAAATTTTATTTCTATAGAAAATTTTATCAAAATTTTATTTCTATAGAAAACTTTGTAAAAATTTTATTTCTTTAGAAAACCTTGTCATAACTTTATTTCTTTAGAAAATTTTGTGAAAAATTTATTTCAATAGAAAATTTTTTCAAAATTTTATTTCCATAGAAACTGAATTTTGTCACACTTTTTATACCCTTCACCACTACTGTGGTACAGGGTATAATAAGTTTGTGCATTTGTATGTAACGCCAAGAAGGAGTAATCACAGACAAACCTTTTAGTATACGGATCGGCTTAGAATTAAATTCTGAGTCGATTTAGCGATGTCCGTCTGTCTGTCTGTCCGTCTGGCTGTCCGTCTGTCTGTCCGTCTGTCTGTCTGTTGATGTATTTTTGTGTGCAAAGTACAGCTCGCAGTTTTAGTCCGATTGTCCTAAAATTTGGTATAGGGTCCTGTTTCGGCTCAAAGACGATCCCTATTGATTTTGGAAAAAATCCGTTCACATTTGGATATAGCTGCCATATATATTTTTCACCGATCTGGTCATAATTGGCGTGTATATCAACCGATCTTCCTCAAATTCCGTACATCCGAATATTTTATGAGTCTCGAAAAACTTCCAAAATATCAGCAAAATCGGTTCAGATTTAGATATAGCTCCCATATATAGCTTTCGCCCGATTTACACTCATATGACCACAGAGGCCAATTTTTAACTCCGATTTAGTTGAAATTTTGCACAGGGAGTAGAATTAGCATTGTAGCCATGCGTGCCAAATTTGGTTGAAATCGGTTCAGATTTAGATATATCTCCCATATATACCTTTCGCCCGATTACACTCATATGTCCACAGAGGCCAATTTTTAACTCCGATTTAGTTGAAATTTTGCACAGAGAGGAGAATAAGCATTGTTGCTATGCGTGCCAAATTTGGTTGAAATCGGTTCAGATTTAGATATAGCTCCCTATATATGTTTTTCTGATATCGACAAAAATGGTCAAAATACCAACATTTTCCTTGTAAAATCGCTTAGTCGAAAGGTTGTAAAAATGACTCTAATTTTCCTAAACTTCTAATACATATGTATCGAGCGATAAATCATAAATAACCTTTTTTGAAGTTTTCTTAAAATTGCTCAAGATTTAAATGTTTCCCATATTTATACCCTTCACCACTACTGTGGTACAGGGTATAATAAGTTTGTGCATTTGTATGTAACGCCAAGAAGGAGTAATCATAGACCAACCTTTTAGTATACGGATCGGCTTAGAATTAAATTCTGAGTCGATTTAGCGATGTCCGTCTGTCTGTCCGTCTGTCTGTCTGTTGATGTATTTTTGTGTGCAAAGACTGCTCGGAGTTTTAGTCCGATTATCCTAAAATTTGGTATAGGGTCCTGTTTCAGCTCAAAGACGATCCCTATTGATTTTGGAAAAATCGGTTCAGATTTAGATATAGCTGCCATATATATTTTTCGCCGATCTGGTCATAATTGGCGTGTATATCAACCGATCTTTTTCAAATTCCGTACATCCGAATATTTTATGGGTCACGAAAAACTTGCAAAATATCAGCCAAATCGGTTCAGATTTAGATATAGCTCCCATATATAGCTTTCGCCCGATTTACACTCATTTGCCCACAGAGGCCAATTTTTTGCTCCGATTTAGTTGAAATTTTGCACAGTGAGTAGAATTAGCATTGTTACTATGCGTGCCAAATTTGGTTGAAATTGGTTCAAATTTGGATATATCTCCCATATATAGCTTTCGCCCGATTTACACTCATATGTCCATAGAGGCCAATTTTTTGCTCCGATTTAGTTGAAATTTTGCACAGTGAGTAGAATTAGCATTGTTACTATGCGTGCCAAATTTGGTTGAAATCGGTTCAGATTTGGATATATCTCCATATATATAGCTTTCGCCCGATTTACACTCATATGACCACAGAGGCCAATTTTTAACTCCGATTTAGTTGAAATTTTGCACAGGGAGTAGAATTAGCATTGAAACTATGCGTGCCAAATTTGGTTGAAATCGGTTCAGATTTGGATATATCTCCCATATATAGCTTTCGCCCGATTTACACTCATATGACCGCAGAGGCCAATTTTTTGCTCCGATTTAGTTGAAATTTTGCACAGGGAGTAGAATTAGCATTGTAGCTATGCGTGCCAAATTTGGTTGAAATCGGTTCAGATTTAGATATAGCTCCCATATATATGTTTTTCTGATTTCGACAAAAATGGTCAAAATACCAACAATTTCCTTGTAAAATCGCCACTGCTTAGTCGCAAAGTTGTAAAAATGACTCTAATTTTCCTAAACTTCTAATACATATATATCGAGCGATAAATCATAAATAAACTTTTGCAAAGTTTCCTTAAAATTGCTTCAGATTTAAATGTTTCCCATATTTATTTTTACTAACATTGTGTTCCACCCTAGTGCATTAGCCGACTTAAATTTTGAGTCTATAGATTTTGTAGAAGTCTATCAAATTCTTCCAGATCGAGTGATATTTAAATGTATGTATTTGGGGCAAACCTTTATATATAGCCCAAACACATTTGACGGATGTGATATGGTATCGAAAATTTAGATCTACAAAGTAGTGCAGGGTATAATATAGTCGGCCCCGGCCGACTTTAGACTTTCCTTACTGTTTATCTATAGAAAATTTTGTCAACATTTTATTACTATAGAAAATTTTGTCACAATTTTATTTCTATAGAAAATTTTGTCAAAATATTATTTCTATATAAAATTTTGTCAAAATTCTTGTTCTATAAAAATTTTTCTCAATATTTTATTTCCTATAGAAAATTTTGTCAAAATTTTATTTCTGTAGAAAATTTTGTCAAAATTTGTTTTCTATAGAAAATTTTGTCAAAATTTTATTTCTATAGAAAATTATGTCAAGATTTTTTCAAAATTTTATTTCCATAGAAACTGAATTTTGTCAAACATTTATGTCTATACAAAATTGGGAAAAAATTTATTTTTGTTTCTATAGAATATTTTGTCAAAATGTAATTTCTATAGAAAATTTTGTCAAGGCTTGATTTCTATAGAAAATTTTGCAAAATGTTATTTTTGTAGAACATTTTGTCAATATTTTATTTCGATAGAAAATTTTATCAAAAATTTATTTCTATGGAAAATTTTGTCAAAATTTTATTTATTTAGAAAATTTTATGAAAATTATATTTTTATAGAAAATTTTGTCAAAATTTTATTTCTATAGAAAATATTGTCAAAATTTTATTTCTATAGAAAATATTGTCAAAATTTTATTTCTATAGCAAATTATATCAACATACTTGACAAGCATACTTTTCCTCTGTTGGTTAAGCTACACTTGTAGTTTAGTCAATGCATGGCTTTAAGCTGAGATCAAGAAAAAAAAAAAACAACAATAACGATTGAAGAGAAGCCAACAATAACAAACAAAACGAAAAATTTTATTTCTATAGAAAATTTTATCAAAATTTTATTTCTATAGAAAACTTTGTCAAAATGTTATTTCTTTAGAAAACTTTGTCATAACTATATTTCTTTAGAAAATTTTGTGAAAAATTTATTTCTATAGAAAATGTTGTCAAAATTTTATTTCTGTAGAAAATTTTATTTCTATAGAAAACTTTGTCAAAAATTTATTTCAATAGAAATTTTTTTTTAAATTTTATTTCCATTGAAACTGAATTTTGTCACACTTTTTTGTATATAGAAAATTTTGTCAAAATTTCATGTCTATAGAAAATTTTGTCACAATTTTATTTCTATGGAAAATTTTGTCAAAAATTAATTTTTATTGAACATTCTGTCAAAATTTATTCTATAGAAAATTTTGTCAAAATTTTATTTCTATAGAAAACTTTCTCAAATTTTTTTTTCTATAGAAAATAATGTTAAAACTTATTTCTGTAGAAAATATTGTCAATTTTTTTTCTCTATAAAAAATTTTGTGAAATTTTATTACTACCACTGCGTTGTGGATGTCTATCTAATTTGGCCTTCCCCTTTCGGTTTTTTCTGATTTTGATACTAGTTTTGGACGTGAAGCAATACGCGATGATTTAGAAATGATAACAACCTGAATTTGGCTGCAAAACTGTCAACCACACGCGCCATACAACCGTAAGTTCGGAGGACCGAATCTTAAATATCCACCATATTGGGTGCCATATTATATTCGTCAAATTTTATTTCTATAGAAAATTTTGTCAAAATTTTATTTCTATCGAAAAGTTTGTCAAAGTTTATTTCTATAGAAATTTTTTTCAAAATTGTATTTCTAGAGAAAATTTTATACAATTTTATTGCTATAGAACACTTTGTCAAAATTGTATTCCTACAGAAAATTTTATTAAAATTTTATTTCTATAGAAAATTTGGTCAGTATTTGATTTCTATAGAAAGTTTTGTCAAAATTGTATTTCTATAGACAATTTTGTCAACATTTCATTTTTATAGAAAATTTTGTCAAAATTTTGTACTGGTAAAATTTTATTTTACCAGTGCGGTATGGATTTCTATCTAATTTGATGTTAACTTTTTGGATAATTTTCTGGGTTTCTTACCGTTTTTTGGACGTGATGCAACACTGCCAATACCACAAGAATGGTACGAGAATTAATTGATCTATTCAAAATTAAATGGTGGAGGACTTTAACGATATCCACTTGTGGTTTTACTGCAACATATAAAGCAATCACACGATCGCGCTTGAATTTCATAACGAATAATTTAATATTGTATGCAATAGATCACATTGCTTCCGTAGGCTTGTAAACAATAAAGTGAACTGTCACTGGAATAATTCTGTCATATATATGACACAAGCAGATTTGGAGATGACAGTAACATGAATTTGGTTGCAAAACATTTCAACCACCCACGCCATACAACCTTTAGTTCGAAGAATCCGAATCTTAAATATCCACCAACTTCAATCCCATTACAATAACAAAGTGTTTAAATATATTTATGAAATTGTTCCGTTGACTTAATCTCAATGACATATTTCGTTAACATTATGGAGATTTTCCTACCATAAGATATACATTCGTAAAATGTGTTAACACAAATCCAAAAAGGATATACTTACATGCCAAAAATATTCAATTTATTAAACATGGCCACTCTGGAAAGAACCTCAAATATGAAACATTTTGAACAGTCGTTATCCTTCAACAATCTACACTGAAGAACTCTGACATTTCGCACAGCAAAGACATTTGTGAGTATCCTATAGTAAGTGAATGCCGTTTTGTTGTTTTGCGGAAACCACAAATGAAGTGTTGATGTCTTATGACAATCAGCCACATTCATTTCCTTGTGAAAGTCTTTCGCAAAAAAAAAAAAAACATTATAAACAGTCCAATGTGACCAATATGAACGATGCAAAGTGATGCAATGTTTCCATATGGGAGTTGTGGATATTTTCTTACTGTTTTATTATTTTGTACACTGAAATAAAAACGACCTTAATACACAAACTTTTCCCAAAGTATAAAAAATTATTTATTGCGTATGAAAAACACAAGTCCGTTTGCAGCAAATTGAATTTGGAGGAACTTCAATTTCTACGCACTGAGAAGATTTTGGTCACCACATAAAGGCGATCCAGGGGTGTACTGCGAAGACACCCTGTCGCAGTTCTAAAGGCAGATTTTGGGCAGGTCCATATTTTATTCCACTGCGTATCACCTATCTGGACTGTTACCATTGGTGCTACATGAAGTTGCCTTCTAGGTAGTCAATAAAGTTAATATTTCCGCACTCCAAGCACGGCGTCCACTCGTGCCACAAAAAATCTACAACAAATTTTAAGAAAATTTTACCAAATTTAAAAAAAATCTTAATTTGAATTTTTGCATCCAATTTTTTTTCAAATTTTATATCTATAAAAATTTTGTCAAACATTTATTTCTATAGAAATATTTTTCAAAATTTTATTTCTATAGAAAATTTTGCAAAAATGTTATTTCTATAGAAAATTTTGTCAAAAATTTATTTCTATAGAACATTTTATATATCTAGAAAATTTTGTCAAAATTTTACATTTCTTAAAAAATTTTGTCAAAATATAATTTCTATAAAAAATGTTATCTAAATTTCATTTCTTTAGAAACTTTTATCAAAATTTCATTTCCTTAGAAATTTTTTTTTTTTTTTTTTTTTGAAACTTTTGTCAAATTGTTATTCTATAGGAAATTTTATCACAATTTTATTTCCATAGAAATTTTTTGTCGTTATTTTATTTCTATAGAACACTTTGTCTTGGACAAAATTTTATTTCTATGGAAAATTATGTCAAAACTGTTTTCCTATAGAAAATGTTCATTACAAAAAAAAATATTTCTATAGAAAATTTTATCAAGATTTTATTTCTTTAGAAACTTTTATCTGAAACACATATGTATAGTCAGGCTTGCGAGATAGATATCTGGCATTTTCTTTTCAGTAATAATGTCAATTCCCTTAATCTTCCTGTCCAATATGCTCGAATAAAAATTGTAATAATTTCTAGTTTAAATGATTTGGACATTGAAACAGCTTGTATTGATATCAGGCTAACATAAAAATTAATTTTATTTCTATAGAAAATGTTGTCAAAATTTTATTTCTATAGACAATTTTGTCAAAATTTTATTCTTATAGAAAAATTTCTCAAAATTTTATATTTCTAGAAAATTTTGTAAACTTTCTATTTCTATAGAAAATTTGGTCAAAATTTTATTCATATAGAAAATTTTGTCAAAATTTTATTCCTATAGAAAAATTTGTTAAAATTTTATTCCTACAGAAAATTTTTTCAAATTTTTCCTATAGAAAATTTTGTAAAATTTTTCCTATAAAAAATTTTGTCAAAATATTATTCGTATAGAAAATTTAACAAAAATTTATTTCCATAGAAATTTTTTGCTGTTGTTTTATTCCAATAGAAAATTTTGTCAAAATTTTATTCCTATAGAAAAGTCTGTAATTTTTTTGGAAACTTTTGTCAAATGGCGATTCTATAGAAAATTTAACAAAATTTTATTTCCATAGAAAATTTTATTTCTATGGAAACTTTTGTCAAAACTGCGTTTCCTTAGAAATTTTTAATTTTTATAAAAAAAATTTTCTTCTATAGAAAATTTTGTCAAAATTTTATTTCTATAGAAAATGTTGCCCAAATTTTATTTCTATAGAAAATGTTGCCAAAATTTTATTTCTATAGAAAATTTTATCAAAATTTTATTTATATAGAAAATTTTGTCAAAATTTTATTTCTATCAAAAATTTTGTCAAAATTTTATTTCTATAAAAAATTGTGTCAAAATTTTATTTCTATAGAAAACTTTTGTCAAAATTTTATTTATATGGAGAAGCCGTGAATCACATTTTTGTCAAAATTTTATTTCTATACAAAATTCTGTCAAAAATTTATTTCTAGAGAAAATTTTGTAAAAATTTTATTTCTATAGAAAATTTTTTCAAAATTTATATTTCTAGAATATTTTTTCAAAATTTTATTTATAGAAAATTTAACAAAAATTTATTTCCATAGAAATTTTTTTCTGTTGTTTTATTCCTATAGAAAATTTTGTCAAAATTTTATTCCTATAGAAAAGTCTGTAATTTTTTTGGAAACTTTTGTCAAATGGTGATTCTATAGAAAATTTAACAAAATTTTATTTCCATAGAAAATTTTATTTCTATGGAAACTTTTGTCAAAACTGCGTTTCCTTAGAAATTTTTAATTTTTATAAAAAAAATTTTCTTCTATAGAAAATTTTGTCAAAATTTTATTTCTATCGACAATTTTGCCAAAATTTTATTTCTATAGAAAATGTTGCCAAAATTTTATTTCTATAGAAAATTTTATCAAAATTTTATTTATATAGAAAATTTTGTCAAAATTTTATTTCTATCAAAAATTTTGTCAAAATTTTATTTCTATAAAAAATTGTGTCAAAATTTTATTTCTATAGAAAACTTTTGTCAAAATTTTATTTATATGGAGAAGCCGTGAATCACATTTTTGTCAAAATTTTATTTCTATACAAAATTCTGTCAAAATTTATTTCTAGAGAAAATTTTGTAAAAATTTTATTTCTATAGAAAATTTTTTCAAAATTTATATTTCTAGAATATTTTTTCAAAATTTTATTTCTATAGAAAATTTTGTCAAAATTAACCAAAAATCTACCAAATTTAAAAATCTTAATGTGAAGCTTTGCATCAAATTTTTGTCAAAATTTTATTTATATGGAGAAGCCGTGAATCAAATTTTTGTAAAAATTTTATTTCTATACAAAATTCTGTCAAAATTTTATTTCTAGAGAAAATTTTGTAAAAATTTTATTTCTATAGAAAATTTTTTTAAAATTTATATTTCTAGAATATTTTTTCAAAATTTAATTTTTATAGAAAATTTTTTCAAAATTTTATTTCTATAGAAAATTTTTTCAAAATTTTATTTCTATAGAAAATTTTTTCAAAATTTTATTTCTATAGAAAATTTTTTCAAAATTTTATTTCTGTAGAAAATTTTGTCAAATGTTTGTATTTCTGGAAAATTTTGTCAAAATTTTACTTCTGTTGAAAATTTTGTCAAAATTTTATTTCTATAGAAAATTTTGTCAAATTTAATTTCTATAGAAAATTTTGTCAAATTTTATTTCTATAGAAAATTTTGTCAAAATTTTTTATTTCTAGAAAATTTTGTCAAAATTTTGTATTTCTATGTAGTGCAAGGTGTGGCTGAAAATTTGGTGGCATATGCCATGATGTCATGATTGTAAAGTTGTCCGCATATGATGTAATCTCGACGCCCTCAGAAGAGGATGGAATAGATAATAGGTTAGGTGGAACAATGCCGGAGATATCACCCCACCTTGGGGAACTCCCTATTTCACTCTACTTGGTGTTAACTTCTTATCCCAAAATTCCACAAATGCCCTCGAAGAGCCTAGCATGGTTAACCGTATCGAATGTCTTCGATGGGTTGTATTATGAAAGTTGAGATATAGAACCAATATTTGTCTTACATGTGCAATTATCCAATCAGGGTTCAAATCAATTTTTCTTCAGTGTACGTTACTTTTTACTAGCCTTATTTTAACCTGCTTAACCAAACAGACATTGTCATTATTTGGTCGGCATTAAAACACTCATTTTCACACAGTAATAAATACGAAATTCATCTGGACTTTTTGTTTTTTGTGCTACATTGCTATTGGGGTTGACGGTGCTGCTGCTGCTCCAGTTGATGGTGATGATGCTGATGATTATGTTGTCGCGAATTTTTGTGGTAAGTGGAAGTTGAATGAAATGAACAAAAAAAAATTGTTGCCATGCACCATCAGTTTTCAATCACCAGACTTTTTCCGCGATATCTTTTTTGTTTTGTGTTCTTTGTCTTGCAATTTGTGGAAAATACTTCTTCGATTTTCTCTTTGGAAAATGTGTAATATGTTCCTGGACATATAAAACAGTTTGACCACAACGGGGATTGGTATAATAAGCTAAGGGAAATGGAAGGAATTCTTGGGGCACAAAGAAAGACTTTTTATAGCAATATTTTTTATACACTCCTCCATAGGATGGTTCGTGCTAATAGTCTGAGTCGATGTCCGTCCATCCGTCTACTGAAACCATGCGAACTTCCAAACTAAACAAACTATCGGCTTGAAACTTGGCGCAAGTAGTTGTTCTTGCTGTAGGTCAAAAGTTATTGCAAATGGGCTATATTGGACCATTTTAAGATATAACGTCCAAGATTTGATTTACGAACACGGTAGAATTCTACTAAAAAAGAAAGATGGATTGGTAGAATTGATGATAGTTTGATAGATTCTTCTCTAACTAAATTTTCTACAAAAATAAAATTTTGACAAAATATTCTATACAAATAAAATTTTGAAAAAAAATTCCTTTTTCTATAGAAAAAGGAAATTTTTTCAAAATTTTGGTTGAAGTGTGCTGAGTCCCATTGAAGTATCCATGGTCTGCGGCTGAAATCCTATCTATCAGTGTGGGGTGGATTTCAATTAAATTTGGCTTTCACTTTTGGATCTATTCACAATTGTCACTGTTGTTAGAATTCTACCAAAAATTGTAGATTTTTTACTGTTTGGTAGATTGGTAGAATATTAGATTTTTTGGTAGATTTTGCAAAATATTCCTGTCCAACTAAGAGGCATTTCACAAATTTGTAATAGCAATAAAATTTTGACAAAATTTTCTATAGAAATAAAATTTTGGCAAAATCTAATATATAAAATTAATTTTGCTTTCCTGACGCTTTAATTCCAGAACGCACGAACCAATGTCCACGGTTTTGCATTTGTTGGAAAGGTCTTGGGCTCTGTGAGGTTTATAGCAAAGAAAATTCAAGAAAAGTTTCAACGGATAAGTGGGAAAATCTTTCTTTACATACAACGCACAAAAGTTTATAATTTGAATTCATCGCAGTTGCTTTTGTTATAAAATAATTTTATTTTTTCACATGAAAAATGCTCGGAGAACCTAGAGGCTAATCATGTGGTGAAAATAGGGTACCACATTTTTTGATATCTGGTGGGGGAGAGGGACATCCCCCTTGCCCGGCTTTTTTTAAATTGGGCCAAAATTCTCTGATTTGGGTGAAATTTCCAAGGAAGGATAGTGGTGATGTCTAGACAAAGGCCTGCTACTTTATTTTTCGATATTTGGTCGCGGAGGTGGACCACCACTTTATATGATTTTTGTTTAACCCTTATATTATGTTGGGGTCATTTTATGACCCACATCGTATTTTTCATCAGCGCATTTCTTACTGTTGCAATATAAATAAAAGTTCTTACTAGTAAGTGCATAAATTGTTGACATGTACTGAATTCTTGCTGAGTAGTAAGAACTTTTAATTATATTCCAATAGTAAGAAATGCGCTGATGAAAAATACCATATGGGTCATCCATTAACCCCAACATAATATAAGGGTTAAAGTACAGTAAAAACAAAAATATTCTGATTTACTTGAGATTTACAGAGAACACGCCATAAGGTTATGAATTTATAATGGGGTACCTGATTTTTATACCCTCCACCATAGGATGGGGGTATATTAACTTTGTCATTCCATTTGTAACACATCGAAATATTGCTCTAAGACCCCATAAAGTATATATATTCTGTGTCGTGGTGAAATTCTGAGTCGATCTGAGCATAACCGTCCGTCCGTCTGTTGAAATCACGCTAACTTCCGAACGAAACAAGCTATCGACATGAAACTTGGCACAAGTAGATGTTATTGATGTATGTCAGATGGTATTGAAAATGGGCCATATCGGTCCACTTTTACGTATAGCCCCCATATAAACGGACCCCCAAATTTGGCTTGCGATTGCTCTAAGAGAAGCAAATTTCATCCGATCTGGCTGAAATTTGGTACATGGTGTTAGTATATGATCTCGCCCGTCTGTTGAAATCACGCTAACTTCCGAACGAAACAAGCTATCGACTTGAAACTTGGCACACGTAGTTGATATTGATGTAGGTCGGATGGTATTGCAAATGGGCCATATCGGTCCACTTTTACGTATAGCCCCCATATAAACCGGTCCCCCGATTTGGCTTGCCGAGCCTCTAAGAGAGGCAAATTTCATTCGATCCGGCTGAAATTTGGTAAATATTGTTGGTATATGGTATCTAAGAACCATGCAAAAATTGGTCCACATCGGTCCATAATTATATATAGCCCCCATATAAACCTATCCCCCGATTTGGCTTGCGGAGCCTCTAAGAGAAGAAAATTTCATTCGATCCGGCTGAAATTTGCTACATGGTGTTAGTATATGGTCTCTAATGACCATGCAAAAATTAGTCTACATCGGTCCATAATTATATTTAGCCCCCATATAAACCGATCCCCAGATTTGACCTCCGGAAGCCCTTGGAAGAGCAAAATTCATCCGATTCGGTTGAAATTTGGTACGTGATTAGGTTACGTGATGTTGGTACCTGATGTTAGTATATGGTATCCAACAACCATGCAGGAATTGGTTCATATCAGTCCATAATTATATATAGCCCCCATATAAACCGATCCCCAGATTTGACCCCCGGTGCCTTTCGGAGAAGCAAAATTCATCCAATCTGGTTGAAATTTGGTACGTGGTGGTAGTATATGATATTTAACAACCATGCCAAAAGTAGTCCATATCAGTCCATAATCATATATAGCCCCCATATAAACCGATCCCGAGATTTGGTTTTGGAGCCACTTGGAGGAGAAAATTTCATCCGAGTCAGTAGAAATTTTTTACATGGTGCTAGTATTGGCCGTTAACAACCAAGCCTAACTAGGTCCATATCGGTCTATAATTATATATAGCCCTCAGATAAATCGATCCCCAATCACACAAAAATTAGTCCATATCAAGTTCATAATTGTATATAGCCCACATATAAGCGACCCCAATTTGTCAATTCTGGTTCTCTATATACAGTGCAAAAGGTCATATCGATTCGCAATTATTTGTAGACTTACCTATACATACCTTTTTTGTCTAATATATACCGCGTATGGACTAACTAACAATTTAGAAAACGATGTTAAGAAGTTTTAAGATACCACAACCCAATTAATTCGATTGTGGATGACAGTCTTTCATAGAAGTTTCTACGCAATCCATGGTGAAGGGTACATAAGATTCGGCCTGGCCGAACTTACGGCTGTATATACTTGTTTTAAACTACAGTTTAAAACTAAAATTTGGCGACTTACTGAAAATTTTCGGAGAATTTGGAGGAGATTATGAAATTTATATGAATTATATGTTTTTTTAATATTTGGTCGGGAAAAAATAAGAGGGCAAAGGGAGACCTTATTTCTCATCAAGTATATACCGTGAAACAATTAAACTTTTATAATTTACTTGAAATTTGCAGAGGATGTGGGGTAGGTTATATTATTACAATGGATATCTGATTTTGTGATAGTCGGAAGGGAAGAGGGGCCTCCTATTGCCCCGCTGTTTAAAAATTGGGCTTAGTTCTATTGTTATGCAATATTCTTTTGAGGTAAGGGTTTGTCGCTTATGGAATACGTTTATTCCCTACTCAGATAGGCATTTTGGGCATTCGGTTTTCGAATTTAAAAATAAGTTATTGGGTGTTTTGTAATTTTTGTTTTTTTTTTTTTTAGTAATGGGAATAACATCAATAATATTGTTTGGGGGGGCTTCCATATCCATGATGTAATACACTTTAGTTTTAATTATATAATTAAGTTATATAGTGTCATTAGTAAAACAATGTAATCAATTTGGCTTGTATGGCTTATCGATTATTAAATGAATAAATGAAATGAAATGAAATTTGCTTGAGATTTTCTGGGACGTCTACACAATATACGCTATGTTATATCATTTTTCGATAATTGGACGGGGGGGAGACCTCCTCTAAAACTGAAAAAAAAAACTAGAATTCTTAAGTTTACTTGAAATTTACAAAGGCCGTAGGGGAAGGTTATGAAATCAATATGGTGTACTTTGATTATTTGGGCGGGAACCTTCACCTTGCCCCACACTATGAAACTTGAAGATACGTTTACATATTTCTTTGGAATTGGCAGAGAATTTGCCAAAAATATAGCAAAATCCAACCTTCTACGATTTATTTGAAATAGGGAGAAGATGATTAAATTTATACAGGGTACATAATTTTTCGATGTCTGGTTGGGGAAGGGGAATAGTGAAGTTGGGTAGTTTGTGAAATGAATATAGGGTACCTGAATTTACGATATCAGGTTGGGGTGGATCGAAGGATGGGGTTTTCCTTTTGCCCGATTTTTTGAAAATAGAAAGTAAAGGATTGTCGATAAAAGGTAACTCGGTACATAATTTTATGATTTTTCCACAGGCTTCCGCAAGACTTTTTTAAGTAAAAAACTTAAATTTACATGAAGTTGACAGGCAACGTAGAGGGTGCTTCATTTTCCGGCATATGTTTGGAAAAGGCATGTTATCCGTGTCCAACACTATAATAATTGTTAATATGGTAAATTTTTAAGTACTTTTATTGGACGGTTTGTTGAGGAGAAGTATGCCTCCCCTTTACAAATCACGCTTGAACTTCACAGGAAATGTAGAAGATTGTCCAACGATTTGAATACATAACAATTAAAAAACAAAAAATTGGTTGAAAGTGAGCACCCCCCACCCGACGTTTGTTAAGCTGGCCCGTTTTACATCTGCATAACCGCTCTATTTCTGTATATAAACGAAAAAGCAAGAAGTCCGATTTTTTTTTTGAAATGTACGGGACACATGTGTGGAAATGAAATGATTAATCAGTACTTCAGTTTTTGTGCCAGACTTCCCCTGACCCTACTCTTTAAAAGAGTTCAAATCTATTCGAATTTGTTTTCAGATCGAAGGATAGGGTTGACTAAGTTAACGAAAATATGCTTCGGGAGGCGCAGCGAAGCGGGCCGAGTTAGGCTAGTTTTTTTTATAGAAATAAAATTTTGACAAAATTTTGTATAAAAATAAAATTTCGAGAAAATTATCTGTAGAAATAAAATTTTCAATAGTATTAAAATTTTGACAAAATTTCCTATAGATTTTTTTGTTTGGTAACTTTATTGAAAGAATTTTCTCCAAATTTTGGAAGATTATTTTTGGCTTGAATGGTAACCGTAGGTCTATCCCAGTTTCGACCGAATAGCCATATTTCTGTTTACCCCTGTTGCCTTTTAGTGTCTCAACATCACTGTCACTTTCCATACCACTCCCTATATTGCAGCAATTGCTGCCGCTGCTATTGCTGCCGTTACACGTTGTCCCATGAATTTGTTGCACTTTTGCAACGCGCATATTTTTCTCATCATCACAATTCTTTCACTCAAAGCCATGGTGGCGACTGCCACAATTCATTTCAATTTCGGTTGGTGTCTCTGTCGCTACCCCCTTCGCCATTTGTTTCTCCCCCTGATTTGACCATATTCACAATCAGCGTAAAGAAATTGTAAAAGCTGGCTGCGGAACTTGTTGCTTCAGCAAAATGTTACACTTTCAGCTTGAGCTGTCATTTGTTTCCTCGCCGAATGTCGTCAGGGAATGGAATGGTATGGGAAGTTTTCCATATCATTCAGTGCCGTCATTTTGTTTATGTTTGTCGAATTTTACTTGATCTATGTAAAGACCATAAGGTGATAAGTGGAGCCACTAAGGGCATTGGGGCAATTCAAAACTCGTCATGAAGTAAAATTTAAATTTGTCGTTGCGAATAGCATTTTTGGATATACTTAGAATGAATAACGAAAGCATTCTTTAGGACAATGATTTTTTTATTAATAGCAGATATGACCTGTCGTAAAAACGCTGTAACCCTTCGTAAAATACTTTGTTTTTGACAATATAAGAACTGGTACGGTATACTTTTTATACCCCTTCACCGCTACTGTGGTACAGGGTATAATAAGTTTGTGCATTTGTATGTAACATCAAGAAGAAAAAGTCTGAGACCCATCATTTAGAGTTAAATTCTGAGTCGATTTAGCGATGTCCGCCTGTCTGTCTGCATATGTAATTTTGTGTGCAAACTACCGCTCGCAGTTTAAGTCTCATCGTCCTCAAATTTCGCACAGATTTTTACCTTGGGACAAAGACAATCGCTATGCATTTAAAAAAAAATCGGGTCTGATTTGGATACTGCTGCCATATATATATTTATCACCGATCTGGTTATAATTGACGTATTTATCAACATATTTTCTTAATATTTCGCACATCCAAATATTTTGGATGTGCGTCAAATGTGCAAAATATCAGCCAAATCGGTTCAGATTTAGATATAGCTCCCATATATATCTTTCGTCATATTTGCACTTATATGGCTTCAAAAGCCAGAGTTTTGCCTTGTTTGCTTCAAATTTTGCACAAGGAGTACGATTAACAATATCGTTAATTGTGCCAAATTTGGTTCAAATCGGTTCAGATTTAGATATAGCTCCCCCATATATCTTTCATCCGATTTATACTTATATGGCCTCAAAACACATAGTTTTGTCCCGATTTGCTTTAAATTTTGCATAAGGAGTACATTTAATATTATCGTTAATTTTGCAATAGTTGGTCGAAATCGGTTCAGATTTAGATATAGCTGCCATATATCTTTCATCCGATTTCCACTTATATGGCCTCAAAAGCCACAGTTTTGCCCTGATTTGCTACAAACTTTGCACCAGGAGTACGGTTAATAGTATCTTTAGGTGTGCCAAATTTGGTTGAAATCGGTTCAGATTTAGATATAGATCGCACATATATCTTTCGCCCGATATGGACTTTTATGGACCCAGAAGCCAGAGTTTTAGCCCAATTTGGTCGCGGAGGAGGTCCTCCACTAAAACTGTAAAAAAAAAATTCTTAAGTTTTCTTGAAATTTACAAAGGCAGTGGGGGAAGGTTATGAACGAAGAGGCAACCTTCCTTGCCCAACACTTGAAGGCAAGTTTCAAGAATTTTCAGGCAAGGTTAGGGGTGCTATTCACTACGGTGTTTGTCGATATCGTATCGGGGAAAGTGACTTCCCTTTAAAACAATAGAGCAAAATTTAAACATATCCGATCTACTTGAAATTTACAGGGAACCTGGGAGGAGGTGATTAAATTTATACATGATTTTTAAATGACTATATGATTTTTCGATATCTGGTTGGGGAAGGGGAAAATTGAAATAAACTTTGTCGATTTACTTCGATAGAATTTATAGGTACCATTGAGTAGTTGTGAAATTAATATAGGGTACGTGATAGTCGGATATCAGATCAGAGTGGAGCGAAGGTGTGGAGAGGGTTCCCTTTTGTCCGTTTTTTTTTTTTTCTTAAGTTGAAAGTAGAGGGTTGTCCGTAAATGGGAATTCGGCACATAATTTTATGATTTTGCACAGGCTTCTGTCAGACTTCTTTTTAGTAAAGAACTTAAATTTACATGAAATTGGCAGCCAACGTAGAGGGTGCATCATTTTCCAACATTTTAGAAAATGTCAATGTGGTAAAATTTTTTACTACTATTGCTTTTTCCGGTTTATTGGATGGGAAACAGTAATTCGTTGTATGTTATTATAATATAGTGCTTAATTTTCAGATATGTTGAGGAGAAGGATACCTTTCCTTGACAAACCCCACTTAAAATTCACAAGAAATATAGAAGATTGTCCAACTACTTGAATACAGAACATTATTTAAAAAATTTGGAGGAAAGGATACACCCTCTCCTCCGACATTTTTTAAGACAAACCGTTGTACATATCCGCTGTATTTGTACCTATAAACGAAAAAGCAAGTATGTTAGTCCGATTTGTTTGAAATAATTCAAATCTTTTCGAATTTGTTTTCAACACGAAGGATATGGTTGACTAAGTTAATGCAAATACCCTTCGGAAGGCGCAGCGAAGCGGGCCGGGTTACGCTAGTGTCCAATAAATTCGAACTTTTGACAGGATGCAATTCACATCAATCCGAATAAAAAACAGCGAACTCCATCAAAACATGCTAAGTCGACTTAGCGTACTCTGGAATGGGGGCATCGATATATTCTGGGTCGTGGTGAAATTCTGAGTCGATCTAATCATGTCCGTCCCTCCGTCCGTCTGTTCAAATCACGCTAACTTCCGAACGAAACAAGCTATCGACTTGGAACTTGGCATTAGTAGTTAGTATTGATGTCGGTCGGTTGGTATTGCAAATGGGCCATATTGGAACACTTTTACGAATAGCCCCCATATAAACATACCCCCAGATTTGGCTTACGGAGCCTCTTAGAGAAGCAAATTTCATACGATCCGGCTGAAATTTGGTACGTGGTGTTAGTATATGGTCTCTAAAAACCATGCCAAAATTGGTCTATATCGGTCTATAATTATATATAGCCCCCATATAAACCGATCCCCAGATTTGACTTGCGGAGCCTCCTAGATAAGCAAAATTCATCTGATCCGGTTGAAGTTTGGTACGCGGTGTTAGTATATGGCCACTAATAACCATGCAAAATTGGTCCATATCGGTCTATAGTTATATATAGCCCATCCCCAATCACACAAAAATTGGTCCATATCGCCAAAAATAATCTAAAAATATTTTATTTCTATAGAAAATTTGTCAAAATTTTATTTCTATACAAAATTTTGTCAAGATGTTAATTCTATAGAAAATTTTGGCAAAATTTTATTTCTATAGAAAATTTTGTCAAAATTTTATTTCTATAGAGAATTTTGTCAAAATGTTATTTCTATAGAATATGTTATCAAAATTTTATTACTATAGATAATGTTATCAACATTTTGTTTCTATAGAAAAATTTTGGAAAATTTTATTTCTATAGAAAATTTCCTGAAAATTTTATTTCCATACAAAATTGTCAGAAAATTTTGTCAAAATGTTATTTCTATAGAGAATTTTGTCAAACTTAATTATATACGTATTTAATCGGTTTTTTTATACCCTCAACCATAGGATGGGGGGTATATTAACTTTGTCATTCCTTTTGTAACACATCGAAATATTGCTCTAAGATCCCATAAAGTATATATATATTCTGGGTCGTGGTGAAATTCTGAGTCGATCTAAGCATGTCCGTCCGTCCGTCCGACCGTCTGTTGAAATCACGCTAACTTCCGGACGAAACAAGCTATCGACTTAAAACTTGGGACAATTAGTTGTTATTGACGTAGGTCGGATGGTATTGCAAATGGGCATATCGGTCCACTTTTACGTATAGCTCCCATATAAACGGACCCCCAAATTTGGCTTGCGATTGCTCTAAGAGAAGCAAATTTCATCCGATCCGGCTGAAATTTGGTACATGGTGTTAATATATGGTCTCTAACAACCATGCAAAAATTGGTCCATATCGGTCCACTTTTACGTATAGCCCCCATATAAGCGGACCCTCAGATTTGGCTTGCGGAGCCTCTAAGAGAAGCAAATTTCATCCGATCCAGCTGGAATTTGGTACATGGAGTTGGTATATGGTCTCTAACAACCATGCAAAAATTGGTCCACATCGGTTCATAATTATATATAGCCCCCATATGAACCGATCCCCAGATTTGGTTTGCGGATTCTCTAAGAGAAGCAAATTTCATCCGATCCGGCTGAAATTTGGTACATGGTGTTAATATATGGTCTCTAACAACCATGCAAAAATTGGTCCATATCGGTCCACTTTTACGTATAGCCCCCATATAAGCGGACCCTCAGATTTGGCTTGCGGAGCCTCAAAGAGGAGCCAATTTCATCCGATACGGCTGAAATTTAGTACATGGTATTAGTATATGGTCTCTAACAACCATGCAAAAATTGGTCCATATCGGTTCATAATTATATATAGCCCCCATATAAACCGATTCCCAGATTTGGTTTGCGGATTCTCTAAGAGAAGCAAATTTCATCCGATCCGGCTGAAATTTCGTACATGGTATTAGTATATGCACTCAAAAAAAAGTGAACTCTCTATTTCACTAAAGCCAATTTAACTTTATTTTAGTTCATAGAATTATTACGTTTGGAGAAAGTTTCCTCTACTCTAATAATTTTTTATGTACGTTAGTTAAATTAACTAAACCCGAGGAAAAAAATATACTCAAATGAAGCATATAGATTAACTAAATTCGTGTCTTCCACAAAATAGTTCAGAATTTCTTTAAATTTGTAAATTTTACCAAAAATGTGTCCATCATGAACTTCGTATGTCACTAAAGACATTCTTGCAATTTTGAGCTCCAAGTTTTTCCTTCAAACTACAAAATTTTCTTTAACAAGTGAAAAAACTTAGTTATATCTAATAAATTTTCTTGAATTTGTCGAAAAATATTTACTTATTTTTATTACAATGGCGTGATGCCAACGTTTGTAATACTGTTTAGTTAAAATTTTCTACAAATATTAAAAATTTTCTAAAATTAACCGAAAGTTTTCTTCCTGGTGTTTTTTCTGTGTGGTCTCTAACAACCATGCAAAAATTGGTAATTATATATAGCCCCTATATAAACCGATCCCCAGATTTGAAGTCAGGAGCCACTTGGTCGAGCAAAATTCATCCGAACCGGTTGAAATTTGCAACGTAGTGTTAGTATAAGGCCGCTAATAACCATGCCAAAATTGGTCCATATCGGTCTATAGTTATATATAGCCGATCCCCAATCACACAAAAATTGGTCCATATCGGTTCATAATCATGCTTGCCACTCGAGCAAAAATAATCTAGCAAAATTTTATTTCTATAGAAAATTTTGTCAAAATTTTATTTCTATAGAAAATTTTGTCGAAATTTTATTCCTATAGAAAATATTGTCAAATTTTATTTCTATAGAAAATTTTAGCAAAATTTTATTTCTGTAGAAAATGTTGTCAAAATTTTAATTCTATAGAGAATGTTTTCAAAATTTTAAATCTTTTGAAAATTTTGTGGAAATTTTATTTCTAAAGAAAATTTTGTCAAAATGTTATTTCTATAGACAATTTTTTTAAAATCGTATTTCTATAGAAAATTTTGTCCAATTTTTACTTCTATAGAAAATGTTGTCAAAATTTTATTTCTATAGAAAATTTTGTCAAACTTAATTATATACGTATTTAATCGGCCATTTTAAGTTTAATATATACCACGTATGGACTACTTGGTATATATTATGGTATTATGAAGTTTTAAGATACCTTGTCATCGGCAAAAGTTACCGCAACCCAAGTAATTCGATTGTGGATGACAGTCTTCAGTAGAAGTTTCTACGCAATCCATGGTGGAGGGTACATAAGCTTCGACCTGGCCGAAATTACGGCCGTATATACTTGTTATACCCACCACCATAGAATGGTGACGGGGGTATAATAAGTTTGTCATTCCGTTTGTAACGCATCGAAATATCGATATCCGACTATATAAAGTATATATATTCTTGATCAGGGAGAAATTCTAAGACGATATAACGATGTCCGTCTGTCCGTCTGTCTGTCTGTCTGTCTGTCTGTCTGTTGTAATCACGCTACAGTCTTCAATAATGAAGCAATCGCGCTGAAATTTTGCACAAACTCGTCTTTTGTCTGCAGGCAGGTCAAGTTCGAAGATGGGCTATATCGGTCCAGGTTTTGATATAGTCCCCATATAAACCGACCTCCCGATTTGGGGTCTTGGGCTTATAGAAATCGTAGTTTTTATCCAATTTGCCTGAAATTAGAAATGTAGAGGTATTTTATGACCATAAAGGGGTGTGCCAAAAATGGTGAGTATCGGTCCATGTTTTGGTATAGCCCCCATATAGACCGATCTCCCGATTTTACTTCTTGGGCTTATAGAAACCACAGTTTTTATTCAATTTACCTGAAATTGGATATCTAGAGGTATTATAAGACCACAAATACGTGTGCCAAAAATTGTGAGTATCGGACAATATTTTGGTATGGTCCCCATATAAAAGGACCTCCCGATTTGGGGTCTTGGGCTTATAGAAACCGTAGTTTTTATCCAATTTGTCTGAAATTGGAAATCTAGTGGTATTTTAGGATCATAAAGAGGTGTGTCGAAAAAGGTAAGTATCGGTCCATATTTGGTATAGCCCCCATATAGACCGATTTCCTGATTTTAATTCTTGGGCTTCTAGAATCCGAAGTTTTTATCCCATTTGCCTGAAATTGGAAATCTAGAGGTATTTTAGGACCATAAAGAGGTGTGCCGAAAATGGTGAGTATCGGTCCATATTTTGGTATAGCCCCCATATAGACCGATCTCCCGATTATACTTCTTGGGCTTATAGAAACCGCAGTTTTTATTCAATTTACCTGAAATTGGAAATCTAGAGGTATTGTAGGGCCACAAATACGTGTGCCAAAAATTGTGAGTATCGGTCCATGTTTTGGTGTGGTCCCTATAAAAACGACCTCCCGATTTGGGGTCTTGGGCTTAAGAATCCGTAGTTTAAATACAATTTGTCTGAAATTGGAAATTTATAGGTATTTGAGGACCATAAAGGGGTGTGCCAAAAATGGTGAGTATCGGTCCATGTTTTGGTATAGTCCCCATATAGACCGATATCCCGATTTTACTTCCTGGGTTTCTAGAATCCGTAGTTTTTATGCGATTTGCCTGTAATTGTAAATATTATTTTAGGCTCCCAAAAACGTGTATCGGATTAAGTTTTTATCGGTCCTTTTGGTAATGCCTCCATATAGACCGACTTCATTTCTTGAGGGTATAGAAGGCGCACTGATCATGAAAATTGCTTGAAACTCAATGTAAAATTTTCAGATACTTCTCGGGTGAAAATCTACAGATTTAAGATTTCAAAGCAAGACGTTATTTTATAATTTTCTTGCACACTTACAAGAGATGTTAATGATTCCTCTAAAACTCAAACAAAAATGGTTCTTATAAATCCAGAATCTGATATAGTCCTCATAGGTGAAATCTTTAAATTTATCTTCGGGAAGTGTCCTCAAGTCCTCAATCGCTCCTGAAATTTCAAAGGAAACCCTAATATTTGGTTCATGGTGGTGAGTATTTAAGATTCGGCCCGGCCGAACTTAGTGCTGTATATACTTGTTTTTGTTTAATATATACCCCGTATGGACTAACTTACAATTTAGAAGACGGTATTAAGAAGGGGTTGCCAAGTTTTAAATTTACTTTCGATTTGTTGTTTCCAGGATGTTCCAAAGTAATTTCAATTGGAACATCTAATAATTTTTCACTTTGAAAATTCAGAATCACCTCCTGAGTCGATCTTGCCCTTGGTGCCCGTCTGTCCATGTATTTGTTGTTCGCAGGAGTACGGCCGCAATTATGAATCGATTTTTATGAAATTTGGTATATGACGCCTCTTGGGCACAGAGTCGACCGCTATTGAATTTGGAAAAAATCGGATCAACTCTAGATATAGCTACCATATATATGTGTCGACCGATTTCGATAAATGGAGTCAGATTGTGCTCGGCGTCAAATTTGCCGAAAAGTAATCTAATTTACCACCCTTTAAGTGTGCAAAATTTCATCGAAATCGGTTCAAATTTAGATATAGCTCCCACATATATGTATCTCCCGATTTTGCCAAATATGTCCATAAACCCCTTATTTATCAACCGGTATTACTCACAGTTGGCCAAATCTAATCTTCTATAGTACTAACTATATGTGCAAAAAAATCATGGGAATCGGTTCATACTTCACTTTTTCCCCAAATTTGGCCATAATACTCTAACATACACTCAAAAAAAAGTGAACTCTCTATTTCACTAAAGCCAATTAAACTTTATTTTAGTTCATGGAATTATTATGTTTGGAGAAAGTTTCCTTCACTCTAATAATTTTTTGTGTACGTTAGTTAAATTAACTAAAACCGAGAAAACAAAAACAAGTAAGGAAAGTCTAAAGTCGGGCGGGGCCGACTATATTATACCCTGCACCACTTTGTAGATCTAAATTTTCGATACCATATCACATCCGTCAAATGTGTTGGGGGCTATATATAAAGGTTTGTCCCAAATACATACATTTAAATATCACTCGATCTGGACAGAATTTGATAGACTTCTACAAAATCTATAGACTCAAAATTTAAGGCGGCTAATGCACTAGGGTGGAACACAATGTTAGTAAAAAATGTGGGAAACATTTAAATCTGAAGCAATTTTAAGGAAACTTCGCAAAAGTTTATTTATGATTTATCGCTCGATATATATGTATTAAAAGTTTAGGAAAATTAGAGTCATTTCTGCAACTTTTCGACTAAGCAGTGGCAATTTAACAAGGAAAATGTTGGTATTTTGACCATTTTTGTCGAAATCAGAAAAACATATATATGGGAGCTATATCTAAATCTGAACCGATTTTAATCAAATTTTGCACACATGATTATATTACTAATTGTACTCCTAGTGCAAAATTTTAACCAAATTGGGCCAAAACTCTGGCTTCTGGGGCCATATAAGTCCATATCGGGCGAAAAATATATATGGAAGCTATATCTAAATCTGAACCGATTTCAATCAAATTTGGCACACATGACTATACTACCAATTGTACTCCTTGCGCAAAATTTCAAGCTAATCGGGATAAAACTCAGGCTTCTGGGCCCATATAAGTGCATATCGGGCGAAAGATATATATGGGAGCTATATCTAAATCTGAATCGATTTCAACCAAATTTGGCACGCATAGCTACAATGCTAAATCTACTCCCTGTGCAAAATTTCAACCAAATTGGTCCAAAACTCTGGCTTTTAGAACCATATAAGTGCATATCGGGCGAAAGATATATATGGGAGCTATATCTAAATCTGAACCGATTTCAATCAAATTTTGCACACTTGACTATACTACTAATTGTACTACTAGTGCAAAATGTTAACCAAATTCGGCCAAAAATCTGGCTTCTGGGGCCATATAAGTCCATATCGGGCGAAAGATATATATGGGAGCTATATCTAAATCTGAACCGATTTCAATCAAATTTTGCACACTTGACTATACGACTAAGTGTTATGTTTGTACAAAATTTCAAGCACATCGGTATAAAACTCTGGCTGCTGGGTCCATATTAGTGCATATCGGGCGAAAGATATATATGGGAGCTATATCTAAATCTGAACCGATTTCTTCCAAAATCAATAGGGTTCTATTCTGACCTAAATTAGGAATATGTGCCAAATTTGAAGGCGATTGGACTTAAATTGCGACCTAGACTTTGATCACAAAAATGTGTTCACAGACAGACGGACGGACGGACGGACGAACGGACGGACGAACGGACGGACGAACGGACGGACGAACGGACGGACAGACGGACATGGTTATATCGACTCAGGGACCCACCCTGAGCATTATTGCCAAAAACACCATGTTTCTATCTCGTCTCCTTCTGGGTGTTACAAACATATGCACTAACTTATAATACCCTGTTCCATAGTGTGGCGCAGGGTATAAATATACTCAAATGAAGCATAAAGATTAACTAAATTCGTGTCTGCCACAAAATAGTTCAGTATTTCTTTAAATTTACAAATTTTACTGCAAATGCGTTCATCATGAACTTCGTATGTCACTAAAGACATTCTTGCAATTTTGAACTCCAATTTTTTCCTTGAAATTACACATTTTTCTTTAATAAGTGAAAAAACTTAATTATGTCTAATAAATTTTCTTGAATTTGTCGAAAAATATTTATTTATTTTAATGACATCGGCGTGATGCCAGCGTTTGTAATACTGTTTAGTTAAAAATTTCTAAAAATATTCAAAATTTTCTAAAATTAACCGAAATGTTTCTTCCTGGTGGGTTCACTGTTTTTTTTTTCAGTGTAAATTATTAACAAATGTTACTAAATTGTTTCAGTTTTGATGTATTAGCTTCTACATAAATATATTGCTCGATTTTGACAAATTATTGGCAAACTAACTCTGTAGGTGCAAAATCAATTTAGTGCCTAATATCCAAGGCCTAATTATTTGGACCCTCCCCTTTCACCATATATCACCACTGTATATAAATCTTTGCATGTGTTTATGGTTGTGTGAGTGGGGGTGTGTGTTGAAGTTGTACTGTTTCCTTTGTGTCCACAAAGCGACAGTGTCAACAGCTTTGTGCGCTGTGGTACTGTTAAATGATGAGTTACTCAAGCGGAAGTGTTGGTTTTTCATCACAGTCTGAAGTTGTAAACTTTTTTCGCTCTGCTCCCCTCTTGCATTTTCTTTCTTGTCGCACTTTTTCTCGTATTTTTTTTCGTACAGTGATTGAATATGTTTCTCCATCATGTGTATGCATGTGTGTGTGTGTGTTCGAATGCGTTACACATTGTTTGTCTGTGTATTAATGCTGTGTAGTTTCTTTGTAGTGCGCTTTTAAGCCTCCATTTAACATTTGACAAATTGGTGTACAACGTCGTCGTCGTCGTTGTATCATCCACGGTGAAAAGTGGAAAACAGAATGATGAACAAGCTTGTGTGAGTGTATGTAGAAGGATAACACTGACGTGAAACAAAAGGATATAACCGCTCACATGCCATTGTATTTAACCTGGTTAAATTGTCAGCGTTTATATGCCACAAAGATAGAACGAAAACAACAGCAAGCATTCGTCTTAAATGATTGTTGATGACTGTGCGTCGCAACACACAGATTGTGTCTGGATATTAATCACGGCTCTCGTTTTTTGTTGGTCAAACTTTCATTTGATAAAGATCTTTGGCGACTCGGAAGCCTTAAAATAATTAACTAATCTTGTTAGAGGTGACACAACATTATGCATGATGTTAGTCAGAGTCAATAAAATTTTACCAAAAATCTACCAAAAAAACATATTTTGGAGATTGCCAAAATTTTATTTCTCTAGAAAATTTTGTCATATTTTTATTTCTATCGACATTTTTGCCAAAATTTTGTTTCTTTCGAAAATTTTGTTAAAACTTTATTTCTATAGCAAATTTTGTCAAAATTTTATTTCTATGGAAAATTTTGCAAAATTTTATTTCTATAGGAAATTTTGTCAATATTTTATTTCTATAGAACATTTTGTCAATATTTCATTTCCAAAGGAAAATTTTGTCAAAATTTTATTTCCATAAAAATTTTGTCAAAACTATATTTCTATAGAAAAACTTATCAATTTTTTTCTATAAAATATTTTATCAAAATTTTATTTCTATTGAAAATTATGTCAAAATTGTATTTCTATAGAAAATGTTACCAAATTTTATTTTAATAGAAAATTTTGGTTAAATAGAAAACCGTTATTGTTGTTTTTGATCTCAGCTTAAAGCCATGCATTGACTAAACTACAAGTGTAGCTTAACCAAAAGAGGAGAAGTATGCTTGTCAAATTTTTTTGGGCAAAGCCCTATAGACTGCAAGATGGTTGGATGTACAGCTGTTTCGGAATTACCACATTCCTCATCAGCATCCTCTACTTGCAGCAAAACTATCAACCAATTACCAGAATAAATTCGGGTAATTCACTCAACCCAAAGTGAATTAAACTTGAACCTTCCGAAAAAGGGTTTGATAGTCGGCTACTACCTAAACAAATTTGCAAGCATATCTCTTTTCCTTTGTCAAACTCAAATCATTTTATTTTTATAGAAAATTTTGGTTAAACAGAAAATTTTGTCAAAAATTTAATTCTATAGAAATAATTTTAGTTCTAAAGAAAATTTTCTTAAAAATTTAATTCCTATAGAAAATTTTGTCAAAATTTTATTTCTACAGAAAATTTTGTCAATATTTTATTCCCAAAGGGAAATTTTATCAAACTTCTATTTCTTATAAATTTTTCTTTCTATAAAATATTTTATCAAAATTTTATTTCTACAGAAAATTGTGTCAAAATTTTATTTCTATAGAAAATTTTTTCAAACTTTTATTTCTATAGAAAATTTTGTCAAAATTTTACTTCTATAGAACATTTTGTCAAAATTTTATTTCTATAGGAAATTTTGTCCAAATTTTATTTCTACAGAAAATTTTCTTAAAATTTTTTTTCTAAGAAAATTTTCTTAAAAATTTAATTTCTATAGAAAATGTTGTCAAAATTTTATTTCTATAGAAAATTATGTCAAAATTGAATTTCTATAGAAAATGTTGGCAAATTTTATTTTAATAAAAAAATTTGGTTCAATAAAAAACATTTTATTTTTATAGAAAATTTTGTCACCAATTTAACTCTATAGAAATAATTTTAGTTCCAAAGAAATTTTTCTTAAAAATTTAACTCCTAAAGAAAATTTTGTAAAAATTTTATTTCTATAGAAAATTTGGTCAATATTTTATTTCCTAAGGAAAATTTTGTCAAACTTCTATTTCTTATAATTTTTTTTTCTATAAAATATTTTATGAAAATTTTATTTCTACAGAAATTTGTGCCAAAATTTTATTTCTATAGAAAATTTTGTCAAACTTTTATTTTTATAGAAAATTTTGATTAAATAGAAAAATTTTTATTTTTATAGAAAATTTTGGTTAAACAGAAAATTTTGTCAATATTTTATTTCCAAAGGAAATTTTTATCAAACTTCTGTTTCTTATAAATTTTTTTTTCTATAAAATATTTTATAAAAATTTTATTTCTACAGAAAATTGTGTCAACATTTTATTTCTATAGAAAATTTTGTCAAACCTTAATTTTTATAAAAAATTTTGATTAAATAGAAAACAAATTATTTTTATAGAAAATTTAGTCAAAATTTTATTTCTATAGAAAATTTTCTTAACTTTTTTTCTATAGAAAATTTTCTTAAAATTTTTTTCTATAAAAAATTTTCTTAAAAATTTAATTTCTATAGGCAACGTTGTCAAAATTTTATTTCTATAGAAATTTTCTTAAAATTTTTTTCTATAGAAAATTTTCTTAAAAATTTAATTGCTATAGAAAATATTAATAAAATTTTATTTGCATAGAAAATTTTGTCAACATTTTATTTTTATAGAAAATTTTGTCAAAATTTTAAATAGAAAATTTTGTCAAAATTTTAAATAGAAAATTTTTTCAAAAATTTTATTTCTATAGAAAAAATTTTAGTTCTACAGAAAATTTTGCCAACAATTTATTTCTATAAAAAATTTTGTCAAAATTTTACTTCTATAGAAAAATTTGTCAAAATTTTATTTCTATAGAAAATTTTGTAAAAATTTTGTTTTTATAGAAAATTTTCTTAAAATTTTTTTCTATAGAACATTTTCTTAAAAATTTAATTTCTATAGAAAATGTTGTCAAAATATAATTTCTATAGAAAATGTTGTCAAAATATTATTTCTATAGAAAATTTTGTCAAAATTTTATTTCTATAGAAAATTTAGTCAAAATTTTATTTCTATAGAAAATTTAGTCAAAATTTTATTTCTATAGAAAATTTTCTTAAAATTTTTTTCTATAGAAAATTTTCTTAAAATTATTTTCTATAGAAAATTTTCTTAAACATTTTATTTCTATAGACAACGTTATCAAAATTTTATTTCTATAGAAAATTTTGTCAAAATTTTATTTCTATAGAAAATTTTGTCAAAATTTTATTTCTATAGAAATTTTCTTAAATTTTATTTCTATAGAAATTTTCTTAAATTTTTTTTCTGTAGAAAATTTTCTTAAAAATTTAATTTCTATAGAAAATTTTGTTAAAATTTTATTTCCTAGAAAATTTTGTCAAAATTTTATTTTTTATAGAAAATTTTGTCAAAATTTTACTTCTATAGAAAATTTTGTCAAAATTTTATTTCTTTAGAAAATGTTGTCAAAATTTTATTTCTACAGAAAATTTTGTCAAAATTGTAGTTCTATAGAAAGTTTTATCAAAATTTTATTTCTTTAAGAAATTTTGTCATAATTCTATTTCTACTGAAATTTTTGGCAATTTTTTTTCTATTGAAAATTTTGTCAAAATTTTATTTCTATTGAACATTTAGTTAAAATTTTATTTCTATGGAAAATTTTGTCAAAATATTATTTCTATAGAAAATTTTGTCAAAATTTTATTTCTATAGAAAATTTTGTCAAAATTTTATTTCTATAGAAAATTTTCTTAAAATTTTTTTCTATAGAAAATTTTCTTAAAAATTTAATTTTTATAGAAAATTTTGTTAAAATTAAATTTCTATAGAAAATTTTGTCAAAATTTTATTTCTAAGAAAATTTTGTCAAAATTTTATTTCTCTAGAAAAATTTTTAATTTTTTTTCTTTATAGAAAATGTTGTCAATATTTTATTTCCAAAGGAAAATTTTGTCAAAATTTAAAACATCAATTTTTTTTTATAAAATATTTTATCAAAATTTTATTTCTATAGAAAATTATGTCAAAATTGTATTTCTATAGAAAATTATGTCAAAATTGTATTTCTATAGAAAATTTTTCTAAATTTTATTTTTACAGAAAATTTTGTCAAAAATTGTATTTTTATAAAAAATTTTAGTTCTATAATAATATACCGCAGAGCCACTTTCGTGTTTACATTTTTTTGACACAATATTTTTTACTGGTACACTCAAAAAAAAGTGAACTCTCTATTTCACTAAAGCCAAATTAACTTTATTTTAGTTCATAGAAATATTATGTTTGGAGAAAGTTTTCTTTACTCTAATACTTTTTTGTGTACGTTAGTTAAATGAACTAAACCCGAGGAAAAAATATACTCAAATGAAGCATCAAGATTAACTAAATTCGTGTCTTCCACAAAATAGTTCAGAATTTCTTTAAATTTGCAAATTTTACCAAAAATGCGTCCATCGTGAACTTCGTATGTCACTAAAGACATTCTTGCAATTTTGAAATCCAAGTTTTTTCTTCAAACTACAAAATTTTCTTTAACAAGTGAAAAAACTTACTTATGTCTAATAAATTTTCTTATGTTCGTCGAAAAATATTTACTTATTTTTATGACATAGGCGTGATGCCAACGTTTGTAATACTGTTTAGTTAAAATTTTCTACAAATATTCAAAATTTTCTAAAATTAACCGAAAGTTTTCTTCCTGGTGGGTTCACTGTTTTTTCAGTGTAAGTATGTTTTACCACGCCCCACTTTTTCACGTGTGGTTGGGCTGAAAAGGGTCTACGTATTTTTTTAATGTTGTTGTATTACACATACAACAACATTTCCCTATCAGATTTTTTCTTTAATGAATGCATCAATACTAAAGTTATATTAATGCTTTTTGCGTATGGGAAAACTACCCATCAACTGGAAATGCGTGCTATAATGCATCCTATAACAAAACAAATACACGTCAATAGAATCCATAAATCTTTACATTAACTTGGCCTATTGAATTAATTAGGACTGTACGTATTCATTGGAAATGTGCCTTCAATTTAAACAAACTATTAGAGTGGGAAAAATATGAGTTCGCATGTTTGAGAATATCCAGAAGTGCAAAATATCTTGGACATAAATCTGTCCAATCAAATGCAATTGCAATAAATTGGTGCATTCATTGATTATCGAAAGAGTCAGTGCATGCTAATTTGGCGAGGGCCACAAAAAATATTATTTTTGATCTGGCTTACATCACGCAACTCGATCATGTACATCAACAATGGTGTAAATCATCCATTCAATGAGAAGGTGGAAATTATTTTTAATGGATGCCTAAGAATACTGAGTTCTAGTAGGTGATTGAACAGAAGCATATTGAGAAGTTCATGAGAATCAAACTGAACGTTGTTCCTACTTGTACTATAGAGTTACCAAAATTTGCTAAGTACACTGAAAATAATATTGACTTAGGTTAGATTAGGTTAGGATTCCAGCAAAAAAAAAATGGAAGTTGTTTTGAAGGCACAACTTTAAAAGCACTTCCAACTATATCCTCTCAAAGCTGTTCTTTAGTTTAACTACACACGAAGTTCTTCTTATTTTTATGGGCAAGTTTAATTTTTTTATTTCAAATAGGTTAAAAAGGGAGTAAGAATTAAGAAAATGGTACAAATTATTTAAGCTTTGTCGAAAAAGATGCTACAGCCATTCTAGAAAAATTGTGATTTCTTAGTTGGCAAAATATCACGAAAATTTTAAATTTACATCTAAAACACTGAATTCGGATCACACCTTAGTTCATTGGAAATGTGCCGGAGTGATACACAGCAATAACATTTTGAGGACATTTTCTGTAGAAATAAAACGTTGACAAAATTTTCTATAGAAAACAAGTAAGGAAAGTCTAAAGTCGGGCGGGGCCGACTATATTATACACTGCACCAATTTGTAGATTTCGATACCATCTCACATCCGTCAAATGTGTTGGGGGCTATATAAAGGTTTGTCCCAAATACATACATTCAAATACCACTCGATCTGGACAGAATTTGATAGACTTTTACAAAATCTATAGACTCAAAATTTAAGTTGGCACTAGGGTGGAACACAATTTAAGTAAAAACAAGTATATACGGCCGTAAGTTCGGCCAGGCCGAATCTTATGTACCCTCCACCATGGATTGCGTAGGAACTTCTACTAAAGGCTGTCATCCACAATCGAATTACTTGGGTTGCGATAACACTTGCCGATGGCAAGGTATCTTAAAACTTTTTAACACTGTCTTCTAAATTGTAAGTTAGCCCATACGGGGTATATATTAAACAAAAAAAGGCCGATTAAATACGTATATAATCTAGTTTGACAAAATTTTCTATAGAAATAAAATTTTGACAAAATTTTCTATAGAAATGAAACCTTGACAAAATTTTCTATAGAAATAAAATTTTGACAAAATTTTCTATAGAAATAAAAATTTGACATAATTTTCTATAGAAATAAAAACTTGACAAAATTTTCTATAGAAATAAAATGTTGACAAAATTTTCTATGGAAGTAAAATGTTGACAAAATTTTCTATAGCAATACAATTTTGACAAAAATTTCTATAGAAATAAAATGTTGACAAAATTTTGAATAGAAATGAAATTTTGACAAAATTTTGTATAGAAATAAAATGTTGACAAAATTTTCTACAGAAATAAATTTTTTACAAAATTTTCTATAGAAATAAAATTTTGACAAACATTTCTATAGAAATAAACTTTTGACAAAACTTTCTATAGAAATGAAATTTTAACAAAACTTTCTATAGTAATAAAATTTGGCAAAATTTTCTATGGAAATAAAGTTTTGGTAGATTACAAAATTTTCTATGGAAATAAAGTTTTGACAAACATTTGTATAGAAGTAAACTTTTGACAAAACTTTCTATAGAAATGAAATTTTGACAAAACTTTCTATAGTAATAAAATTTGACAAAATTTTCTATGGAAATAAAGTTTTGGTAGATTATTTTTGGCGATATGGACCAATTTTTGTGTAATAAGTCATCGGCTATATATAACTAAAGACCGATATGGACCAATTTTTACATGGCTGTTAGAGGCCATATATTGACAAAATGTACCAAATTTCAACCGTATCGGATGACTTTTGCTCCTCCAAGAGGTTCCGGACGTCAAATCTGGGGACGGTTTATATGGGAACTATATATAATTATGGACCGATATGGACCAATTTTTGCATGGTTGTTAGAGACCATATACTAACACCATGTACCAAATTTCAACTGGATCGGATGAATTTTGCTCTTCCAAGAGGCTCCGGAGGTCAAATCTGGGGATCGGTTTATATGGGGGCTATATATAATTATGGACCGATATGGACCAATTTTTGCATGGTTATTAGAGGCCGTAAACTAACATCAGGTACCAAATTTCAACCGGATCGGATGAATTTTGCCCCTCCAAGAGGCTCCGGAGGTCAAATCTGGGGATCGGTTTATATGGGGGCTATATATAATTATGGACCGATATGGACCAATTTTTGCATGGTTGTTAAAAACCGTATACTAAGACCACGTAGTAAATTTCATTTTACGTGGTTATTAGAGGCCGTAAACTAACATCAGGTACCAAATTTCAACCGGATCGGATGAATTTTGCTGCTCCGGGAGGCTCCCCAAGCCAAATTTGGGGATCGGTTTATATGGGGGCTATATATAATTATGGACCGATATGGACCAATTTTTGCATGGTTATTAGAGGCCGTAAACTAACATCAGGTACTAAATTTCAACCGGATCGGATGAATTTTGCCCCTCCAAGAGGCTCCGGAGGTCAAATCTGGGGATCGGTTTATATGGGGGCTATATATAATTATGGACCGATATGGACCAATTTTTGCATGGTTGTTAGAGACCGTATACTAAGACCACGTACCAAATTTCAACCGGATCGGATGAATTTTGCTGCTCCGGGAGGCTCCCCAAGCCAAATTTGGGGATCGGTTTATATGGGGGCTATACGTAAACGTGCTCCGATATGGCCCATTTTCAATACCATCCGACCTACATCAATAACAACTACTTGTGCAAAGTTTCAAGTCGATAGCTTGTTTCGTTCGGAAGTTAGCGTGATTTCCACAGACGGACGGACAGCCGGACAGACGGACGGACGGACAGACGGACGGACGGACATGCTTAGATCGACTCAGAATTTCACCACGACCCAGAATATATATACTTTATGGGGTCTTAGAGCAATATTTCGATGTGTTACAAACGGAATGACAAAGTTAATATACCCCCATCCTATGGTGGAGGGTATAAAGATATGGGAAACATTTAAATCTGAAGAAATTGGAAGGAAACTTCGCAAAAGCTTATTTATGATTTATCGCTCGATATATATGTACTAGAAGTTTAGGAAAATTAGAGTCATTTTTACAACTTTTCGACTAAGCAGTGGCGATTTTACAAGGAAAACGTTGGTATTTTGACCATTTTTGTCGAAATCAGAGAAACATATATATGGGAGCTATATCTAAATCTCAATTAATTTCAACTAAATTTAGTATGCATAGTTACAATGTTATTTCTAAACAATTCTCTGTGGAAGAAAAAACATGGTCGGATCACCTTCCCATTTTACTTGAGATGATATTCGACTCGCCAGAAATAACAACAAAAAAGTTAGCTTTGCTCCCAAAATTGCGGTGGAGAGAGTCGCGAAAACAACAATATCATAAGAATCTAAGCATACATTTGGTATTAAAAGCAATATATTTTTGCGGAAAAATAAGTGGTATAACGAACGATGTCATTGGGCTAGGAGAAAGAGTTTCGAACTTCTAAGGAAGTTCCGCAAGACCCAATTAAACATAGACAGAACAAAATATATAAAGGCACAAACCAACTATAAAGAAATTTGTCAGGTGAGCAAACAAAATTATTACAATAGCATATGCTCCAAAATCAACTCAATAAACACAGGCAAAGAATGGTGGAGTCTAGTAAAAGAAATTAGGGGTGAAGAACATCGAATAAGAACAACTATAACAGCAAGCCACTTTAAAACTCATTTTATGGGTCCCATTATTAAGTCCCATTCAACCCGGCCCTCAATTTCTCTATGCGCCTTTTATGATCCGTGACAGCGCGTTAGACTCAGATATAACAGTAGAAGAAATAAAACGGATGCTCCGCTCTGTGAAATTGAACAAGTCTCCGGGAGAAGATAGAATCCCGTATGAGTACTATATAAACGGTACCGATGAACTTCATAAGGAGTTAGCCCATTTATACAATGTTATGTATACAACAACAAAAGTTGACGATTGCCTGGTCAGAAGTATAATATTACCTATGTACAAAAAAGTCCCAGTAAACGAAGCGCAAAACTACCGTGGAATCTCATTTATGAACTCTTCAGCGAAAATTTTTATGGGTGTAATGAACGAGAGGTTACAGACATGGGTGGAAGAGAAAGGAATACTGATTGAGTTCCAAGCAGGATTCAGAAAGAAATATTCGACTGCCGACAATATTTATAACCTGAGTTGCATTGCACAGATTAAACTTGCAGAACGGAAAAAAGTCTATGCATTCTTCGTTGATTTCAAAGCTGCCTTTGATATGCTTCCAAGAAATGCACTTATCTATAAATTTAATAACATTGGCATCTCATACAAATTCATTAAGATGATACAAGAAATTTATAAAAAGACAGAAGTGGCTGTGTGGACTGGCGAAGAGCTATCAGAATATTTTGAAACAAAGGCTGGAGTCAAACAGGGATGTTTACTATCACCTCTCCTCTTTGCCCTTTATATAAATAACTTGCACGATAGCCTGATGGGAGGTATTAACATAAATGGGCACAACATCAGGATACTATTGTATGCAGACGATATTGTGGTATTGGCGGATGATCCTGACGTTATGAGGAGTATGATAAGCAAATTAGAATGTTATTGTCAAATGTGGAATATGAAGGTGAATATGAGTAAATCAAAAATGATGGTGTTTAGCAAAGGGGGACGACTAGCATGGGACGAAAAATGGAAACTAAATGGGCAAGATATTGAAATAGTCTCGGAATATAATTACTTAGGAGTAGTATTAACCCCTAAACTGTCTTTTAGAAAGCACATTGAAAATAGAAATAATCAAGCCAAACGTGCAATACAAATGACGTGGCAAATATTTCGCTGCATAGCAAGTGGAGCCTATTTATGACAGTGTGCAGATCAATTCAGTCATACACAGCTCAAATATGGGGATTCAGTTATTTCGACCAAGTTGATAGACTACAACGTTATTTCATAAAACGAGTATTGAAACTACCAGATACAACACCAAATTATACAATAGAAATAGAATTTGGAATTAAAAGTGGGCATCTACATACGCTAGAACTGCACTTACAATACATAAACAAAAAACACTATTTAGATGTGGTTCCAATCGTTTACCTCATATATCAACAAAAATCATAATCGCTAAAGATTTGTTTTGGGCTAAAAGTTTAAAGGATATGGCATATAATCTGGGTATTAACTCGCTCCAATCGACAACGTCGGAAATGGATTGGATAACATTCAGTGAATCAATATTAAGACGACTTGAAATAAACGATGCAAGCACAAATTTTAGAAAAGCTGTTGAAAGTCAGTCGCGATTATATAGACTACTTGATCACACCAGAGGTAAGCTGTATATAAATCAGTGGTATACTCAAAGCGATATAGCATGGATATTTAAAGCACGCTCGGACCTAATCCGGCTTAATGGAAATGCCCCTTTTTGTCTTGAGAGAAGGCAGTGAAATCTGCACACTATGCAATTTACAGGAAAAAGAAACTCTACAGCATTTCCTCGGCAAATGCCCAATATTCATTAATTACAGGATATGCTTCTTTAAAAAACCAGTATTTAGCCTAACAGAAATCATCAACTTACTAAATGGAAGACATGATATGGATTGGAAAAACCTTATTGGATACTTGAAATCCGCAGTGAATTATAGGAAATTAATCTTAACAGAGTTTTCATAAATACTTTTCATTTTTAAACATTTTGCAAAATTGTATTTGTATGTAACATAATGAAATTTAATTTAGATAATTCGACTGACGACCTTGTCATAGTCGTAAAATCTTCAATTTGATTAAGAACATAGTTATAATTTTATAAGCTATACAAAAGAATTTATCAATAAGGAAGATTCATTCATTCATTCATTCAATGTTATTTCTACTCCCCGAGCAAAATTTCATTCATCAATAAATCGGATTACAACTTTGACTTCTGTTGTCATATGAGTGCATTTCGGACGATAGGTATATATGGGAGCTATATCTAAATCTGAACCGATTTCAACCATATTTGGCATGCATAGCTGTAATATTAATACTACTCACTGCGAAAAATTTCAATTAAATCGGATTACAAATTTGACCTCTGGGCTCATATGAGTGTAAATCGGACGAAAGATATATATGGGAGTTATATCTAAATCTGAATCGATTTCAACCAAAATTCGCATGTATATCGAGAACATTAATTCTACTCCCTGTACAAAATTTAAAGCAAATCAGGGCAAACTTCTAGCTTCTGGGGCCATAAAAGTTCATATCCGGAGAAAGATATATATGGGAGCTATATCTAAAACAGAACCGATTTCTTCCAAAATCAATAGGGTTCTATTCTGACCCAAAACACATAATTATGCCAAATTTGAAGTCGATTGGACCTAGGTTAGGTTAGGTGGCAGCCCGATGTATCAGGCTCACTTAGACTATTCAGTCCATTGTGATACCACATTGGTGAACTTCTCTCTTATCACTGAGTGCTGCCCAATTCCATGTTAAGCTCAATGACAAGGGACCTCCTTTTTACAGCCGAGTCCGAACGGCGTTCCACATTGCAGTGAAACCCCTTAGAGAAGCTTTGAAAACCTCAGAAATGTCACCAGCATTACTGAGGTGGGATAATCCACCGCTGAAAAACTTTTTGGTGTTCGGTCGAAGCAGGTCTACAAATAATTATTAAAAATTGACATGGACTTTTGCACGGTACATATGGGAGCTATATATAATTATGAACTTGATATGGACCAATTTTGGTGTGATTGGGGATCGATTTATCTGAGGGCTATATATAACTATAGACCGATATGGACCTAGTTAGGCATGGTTGCTAACGGCCATATACTAGCACAATGTACCAAATTTCAACTGACTCGGATGAAATTTGCTCCTCCAAGAGGCTCCAAAAGCAAATCTCGGGATCGGTTTATATGGGAGCTATATATGATTATGGACTGATATGGACCACTTTTGGCATGGTTGTTAAATATCATATACTACCACTACGTACCAAATTTCAAGCAGATTGGATGAATTTTGCTTCTCCAACAGGCACCGGAGGTCAAATCTGGGAATCGGTTTATATGGGGGCTATATATAATTAAGGACTAATATGAACCAATTCCTGCATGGTTGGTGGATACCATATACTAACATCACGTACCAAATTTCAACCGACTCAGATGAATTTTGGTCTTCCAAGAGGCTCCGGAGGTCAAATCTGTTGATCGGTTTATATGAGGGCTATATATAATTATGCACCGATGTGGAACAATTTTTGCATGCTTGTTAGAGACCATATACTACCACCATTTACCAAATTTCAGCCGGATCGGATGAAATTTGCTTCTGTGAGAGGCTCCGCAAGCCAAATCGGGGGATCGGTTTATATGGGGGCTATATATAATTATGGACCGATGTGAACCAATTTTTGCATGGTAGTTAGAGACCATATACTAACACCATGTACCAAATTTCAGCCGGATCGGATGAAATTTGCTTCTCTTAGAGGCCTCGCAAGCCAAATCGGGGGATCGGTTGATATGGGGGCTATATATAATTATCGACCGATGTGGACCAATTTTTGCATGGTTGTTAGAGACCATAGACTTACACCATGTACCAAATTTCAGCCGGATCGGATGAAATTTGCTTCTCTTAGAGGCCTCGCAAGCCAAATCGGGGGATCGGTTGATATGGGGGCTATATATAATTATGGACCGATGTGAACCAATTTTTGCATGGTAGTTAGAGACCATATACTAACACCATTTACCAAATTTCAGCCGGATCAGATGAAATTTGCTTCTCTTAGAGCAATCGCAAGCCAAATTTGTGGGTCCTTTTATATGGGGGCTATACGTAAAAGTGGACCGATAATGCCCATTTGCAATACCATCCGACCTACATCAATAACAACTACTTGTGCCAAGTTTCAAGTCGATAGCTTGTTTCGTTCGGAAGTTAGCGTAATTTCAACAGACGGACATGCTCAGATCGACTCAGAATTTCACCACGACCCAGAATATATATACTTTATGGCGTCTTAGAGCAATATTTCGATGTGTTACAAACGGAATGACAAAGTTAATATACCCCCATCCTATGGTGGAGGGTATAACAAGTAAGTAAAGTCTAAAGGAGCCACCGTGGTGCAATGGTTAGCATGCCCGACTTGCATACACAAGGTCGTGGGTTCGATTCCTGCTTCGACCGAACACCAAAAAGTTTTTCAGCGGTGGATTATGCCACCTCAGTATGATGGTGACATTTCTGAGGTTTTCAAAGCTTCTCTAAGTGGAACGCCGTTCGGAGTCGGCTATAAAAAGGAAGTCCCTTGTCCTTGGTCCTTGGACTGAATAGTCTAAGTGAGCCTTATACATCGGGCTGCCACCTAACCTAACAATAACAAAAACAAAATATGAAATTTTGCTAAAATTTTCTATAGAAATAAATTTTGAGAAAATATTCTATTGTAATAAAATTTTGACAAAATTTGCTGTAGAAATTTTTCTTGAGACTTTGCTACAATTTTCTATGCAAATAAAATGTTTCTAAAATTTTTTATAGTAATAAAATTTTGCTAAAATTTGGTATAGTAATAAAATGTTGACAAAATTTTCTGTAGAAACAAAATTTCTATAGATATATAATTTTGCTAAAATTTTCTACACATACAAATTTTTGCTAGAACTTTTTTTAGAAATAAAATTTTCTATAGAAATATACTTAAATAAATTAAACAACAAAAAAATCTATAGAATTTGAAAACAAACAAAATTCTATAGAAAAAAATTTTGACAAAATTTTGTATAGAAGAAAAATATTGACAAATATTTCTATTGAAATAAAATTTGGTCAAAATTATCGTTCCCTTGTTGATGCAAGCTAAGTAGTCAAAATATTTACAATTCGGCACATTTACGATCCAATTTCTTAAATATTAAAATAATCAAACATTTCTTTCGAATAAAAACACTTTTTTTCTTAGTAGACACAAAAATTTTTTTATCAATTCAAACATAAGACTTTTTTCAATTTGGCAGAGTTGTGGTAAAATATTCTTAAAATTTTGATAGGTTATTTTTTGAACGTCCATATGCAATAATATGGCTCCAGAGGCCAGATTTTCGCCTTAATTTGCTTCAAATGTTGATAAATATAAATCATTCGATTTAGATTCATATGTCCATCGGAGGCCATAGTTTCATTACGATTTATGTGGAATTTTGGACTGAGAGTAGAATTACCATTTTAGCAATATGTGTCAAATTTGGTTTAAATCTCAACTGTTTTAAACTGTCCTATAACTCTTCATAGGTATCTCCCGACAAATCATAAATGCATTTATGTGCAATTTCATAAAAATCGCTCTAGCCCTATATATGTCCCATATTTATGGCCTTCAGCACTACTGTGTATAGGCTATAAGTTTTTTCATTTGTATGTAACGCCAAGAAGGAGCAGTCTTAGACCCATCGTTTAGTATATCGATTGTCTGTCGATTTACCAATTCTGAGTCGATTTAGTGATGTCCGTCTGTGTATAGGCATAGGCTATTTTTTGGGTCAAAAACAATAGCTAATGATTTTGCAAAAAATCGGTTTAGACGTGGTATATATTGAACTAAAAACTAAAATACGTGGTATATATTAAACTAAACAAGTATATACGGCCGTAAGTTCGGCCAGGCCGAATCTTATGTACCCTCCACCATGGATTGCGTAGGAACTTCTACTAAAGGCTGTCATCCACAATCGAATTACTTGGGTTGCGATAACACTTGCCGATGGCAAGGTATCGTAAAACTTTTTAACACTGTCTTCTAAATTTTAAGTTAGTCCATAAGGGGTATATATTAAACAAAAAAAAGGCCGATTAAATACGTATATAATTCAGTTTGACAAAATTTTCTATAGAAATAAAATTTTGACAAAATTTTCTATAGAAAAAAAAACTTGACAAAATTTTCTATAGAAATAAAATGTTGACAAAATTTTCTACAGAAATAAATTTTTTACAAAATTTTCTATAGAAATAAAATTTTGACAAAATTTTCCATGGAAATAAAATGTTGGCAAACATTGCTATAGAAATAAACTTTTTACAAAACTTTCTATAGAAATGAAATTTTGACAAAACTTTCTATAGTAATAAAATTTGACAATTTTTACATGGCTGTTAGAGGCCATATACTAACGAAATGTACCAAATTTCAACCGCATCGGATGACTTTTGCTCCTCCAAGAGGCTCCGGAGGTCAAATCTGGGGATCGGTTTATATGGGAGCTATATATAATTATGGACCGATATGGACCAATTTTTGCATGCTTGTTAGAGACCGTATACTAACATCAGGTACCCAATTTCAAACGGATCGGATGAATTTTGCCCCTCCAAGAGGCTCCGGAGGTCAAATCTGGGGATCGGTTTATATGGGAGCTATATATAATTATGGAGCGATATGGACCAATTTTTGCATGGTTGTTAGAGACTATATACTAACACCACGTACTAAATTTCGATTGGATCGGATGAATTTTGCTCATCCAAGAGGCTCCAGAGTTCAAATCTGGGAATCGGTTTATATGGGAGCTATATATAATTATGGACCGATATGGACCAATTTTTGCATGCTTGTTAGAGACCATATACTAACATCAGGTACCCAATTTCAAACGGATCGGATGAAATTAGCTTCTCTTAGAGGCTCCGCAAGCCAAATCGGGGGATCGGTTTATATGGGGGCTATATATAATTATGGACCGATGTGAACCAATTTTTGCATGCTTCTTAGAGACCATATACTAACACCACGTACCAAATTTCAATCGGGTAGGATGAAGTTTGCTCCTCCAAGAGGCTCCGAAGGTCAAATCTGGGGATCGGTTTATATGGGAGCTATATATATTTATGGACCGATATGGACCAATTTTTGCATGGTTGTTAGAGACCGTATACTAACATCAGGTACCAAATTTCAACCGGATCGGATGAATTTTGCCCCTCCAAGAGGCTCCGGAGGTCAAATCTGGGGATCGGTTTATATGGGGGCTATATATAATTATGGACCGATATGGACCAATTTTTGCATGGTTGTTAGAGACCGTATACTTAGACCACGTACCAAATTTCAACCGGATCGGATGAAATTTGTTTCTCGTAGAGGCCTCGCAAGCCTAATTTGGGGGTCCGTTTATATGGGGGCTATACGTAAAAGAGGACCGATATGGCCCATTTGCAATACCATCCGACCTACATCAATAACAACTACTTGTGCCAAGTTTCAAGTCGATAGCTTGTTTCGTTCGGAAGTTAGCGTGATTTCAACAGACGGACGGACGAACGGACGGACATGCTCAGATCGACTCACAATTTCACCACGACCCAGAATATATATACTTTATGGGGTCTTACAGCAATATTTCGATGTGTTACAAACGGAATGACAAAGTTAATATACCCCCCATCCTATGGTGGAGGGTATAAAAAAATACCTCGAAAAAAAATTTTTCATACGAATATATGCCTATTTAGAGATATTGTTGTCCCTCTTACCCGGGAATAGAAATATAGTCAAACATATTTTCTTAAAATCACCACAATTATATTAAATTTAAAGACAAATGCCAAGTGCCAAATGATCACTGCGGAAATATTAACCATAAGCATCCATATACATACCACACAAAGAATAAAATTTTAGTACAGCTTAAATATGTGGATATTATTATAGCAATTTATGATTTGAATTTCTAAAACCATCACTAATAAATCATTTGAAATTCACCTTCCTCAATGCTAACTGAAAGATTTCATTGCACTATTCTGGTTATACTCACATCCACGATTTTAAATCGATTATATGCCAAGTGCATTCATATTTCAGTATATTGCAGCGTATATCTCACCTTCATTGCAAATGTGAAAACTCATTTGGATGAACAATTGATGACTAACTTACCTGTAAATGAAATGAAAAAAAAAAAAATATATAGCTAAATTAATGGGTTAAAAATTATTACTGGCAAATACAAATGATTTTTCTTATATTTATACACCGGGGAACAGGATATTATAAGTTTGTGAATACATAGAAAATAATATCATATATTTTTTTACCTTAGAATAAATTGTTGTTGAAGCAAATTTGTTTTTAGTTTCAACCAAATTTTTGTTGATAAAACCAAATTGGTTGTTATAATGTGATAAAATATTGGGAAAACACCTAGCATTTTAGGTTAACTGAGAAATTTATTAATTTAACAGAATAATCCACCGCAATAACTTTTAACAATTTGAAACAAACAAAAAACACAAGTAACTAAAGTAGAAAGTCGGACGAGGCCGACTATATCATATCCTAAGCCACCACTACTAGATGATATTTTCCAGGTTAGGTTGAAACCAAAGAAGGTTACCTATAGAAATAAAATGAGGCCACTATGATCAAAAATAAGGTTATTAGGGACATATTTTTGAAAATCGGGCGCTGCATATATATGGGATCTATATATAAATCTAAACCGATTTGGACAATATTTTACAGCTTTGGTTCAGGCTACAGAAGGTTTCTGTGATCTAAATTTGAGTAAGATCGGTTAATAAATAAGGCTATTATGAACAAATTTTCGAAAATCGGGCGATACACATATATGGGAGCTATATTTCAATATGAAACGATTTCTATGATTTTTATACCCTCCACCATAGGATGGGGGATTATTAACTTTGTCATTCCGTTTGTAACACATCGAAATATTGCTCTTAGACCCCATAAAGTATATATATTCTGGGTCGTGGTGAAATTCTGAGTCGATCTGAGCATGTTCGTTCGTCCGTCCGTCTGTTGAAATCACGCTAACTTCCGAACGAAATAAGCTATCGACTTGAAATTTGGCTTAAGTAGTTATTATTGATGTAGGTCGGATGGGCCATATCGGACCACTTTTTGGTATAGCCCCCATATAAACGGACCCCCAAATGTGGCTTGCGTATCCTCTAAGAGAAGCAAATTGAAATTTGGTACATAGTGTTAGTAACAGGTTCGCTGATAAGTCCCCGGTCTAACAAAGAAACACACATTTTTTGTCAAAACTCGTTGTTATTATTGAACATAGTTCTTTTCAAAAGCGATACAACTATTATAACGACCTTCCAATTTTGTGATACCATTTTAGTAGTACTCCTTCGGTTTCGGCGATCACCTCTTCATTGCAGCCAAATTTTTTCCCTGCGAACATCCTTTTGAGGTCTGAGAACAAGAAAAAGTTTCTGGGGGCCAGATCTGTAGAATACGGTGGGTGGGGAAGCAATTCGAAGCCCAATTCATGAATTTTTGCCATCGTTCTCAATGACTTGTGGCACGGTGCGTTGTCTTGGTGGAACAACACTTTTTTCATCTTCATATGGGGCCGTTTTGCCGCGATTTCGACCATTAAACTCTCCAATAATAGTCACCGTTGATGGTTTTTCCCTTCGCAAGATAATCGATAAAAATTATTCCATGCGCATCCCAAAAAACAGAGGCCATTACTTTGCCAGCGGACTTTTGAGTCTTTCCGCGCTTCGGAGACGGTTCACCGGTCGCTGTCCACTCAGCCGACTGTCGATTAGACTCAGGAGTATAGTGATGGAGCCATGTTTCATCCACTGTCACATATCGACGGAAAAACTCGGGTGTATTACGAGTTAACAGCTACAAACACCGCTCAGAATCATCATAATGTTGTTGTTTTTGGTCAAATGTGAGCTCACGCAGCACCCATTTTGTACAGGACTTCCGCATTTCCAAATATTGATGAATGATATGACCAAAACGTTCCTTTGATATCTTTAAGGCCTCTGCTATCTCGATCAACTTCATTTTACGGTCAATCAAAATCATTTTGTGTATTTTTTTGATGTTTTCGTCGGTAACCACCTCTTTCGGGCGTCCACTGCATTCACCGTCTTCCGTGCTCATTTCACCACGCTTGAATTTTGCATGCCAATCTATTATTGTTGATTTCCCTGGGGCAGAGTCCGGAAACTCATTATCAAGCCAAGTTTTTGCTTCCACCGTATTTTTAACCTTCAGAAAACAGTATTTTATCAAAACACGAAATTCCTTTTTTTCCATTTTTTTCACAACAACAAAAGTTGCTTCACAAAATACGCTCTATCTCACAAATTAATTGACTTACAGACGTCAAATTTTGACACGAATCATTTGAAGGTTGGTACTATATAAAAATAATATGCATTTAATACTAGCGACGCCATCTATGTGTCAGTCCGGGGACTTATCAGCCAACTTGTATCTTTTTGCCCGATATGGATAGCCAGCGTTTTGCCATATATTAGTTTAGATTAGGTTGCAGTCCAATGTATCAGGCTCACTTAGACTATTCCGTCCATTGTGATATCACATTGGTGAATTTCTCTCTTATCACTGAGTGCTGCCCGATTCCATGTTAAGCTCAATGACAAGAGACCTCCTCTTTATAGCCGAGTCCGAACGGCGTTCCACATTGCAGTGAAACCACTTAGACAAGCCTCGAAACCCTCAGAAATGTCACCAGCATTACTGAGGTGGCTGAAAAACTTTTTTGGTGTTCGGTCGAAACAGGAATCGAACCCACGACCTTGTGTATGCAAGGCGGGCATGCTAACCATTGCACCGCGGTGGCTCCCTTTTTTGTCATAATTTGCTTTAAATTTTGCACAGGGAGTAGAATTAATATTACAGCTATGTATGCTAAATTTGATATATAGCTCCCATATATATGTTTTTCTGATTTTGGTAAAAATGTTTAAAATACCAACATTTTCCTTGTACAATTGCCACTACTAAGTCAACAAATTTTAAGAATGACTTTAATTTTTCTGTACTTCTAAAACATATCAATCGACCGATAAATCATAAATACATTTTTCATGGTTTGGTTCAGACTTAAATATTTCTCATATTCATACCCTGCCTAAATTTAAAGTCTATAGATTTTGTCCATATCGGGTCAGATTTAAATATATGTATATGGGAACACAAACCGTTATGTATACACCCTCAAAAAAATCGCTTCTCTAACATATGTTCCAAACATATTTTGCAGGAAGCACATATATTATTGGATACCGCCGAAACATTAATATGTTTGTTTTATGTGAACATATTATATGTTTGGAAGCATTTTGAGTCCAAGAATAGTATATGCTTGGAAGAATTCCCCAAAGAAGATTATGTTCATTCCCTCACATAATTTTCACTTCCACGAAATTTTTGAGTTCTTCGCATCTTTTTCTGTAATACAAATATGCTGTTTTTTTCAAATGTCTATTCTCTTGGTTCCGAATATCTATTCCCTTTATTCCGAATACTCATTCTACTATTCAAATTAAATAATATTTAGACTTAAGCATACCAAATTTTTGGCCTTGTTATAAAACAGTTTTCCGAAACAACATACATTCACAGAAATTGCTCTCATTTCATTCTCTCGCTGTGTTATGTTAATATTTTTTATTCAACCATCCCGGTTTCCATTCTATTTCTTTCTCTATACTAACTCTCTCTCTGTCGCTCTCTGAATAAAGTATCACAACATATATATGTTTACTCGAAATTTGTAAATTTATATATGTTTACATTCACACATATTATTTTTATGAAACATTCATGCCCCAAACATAATATATTCTAACATATTAACATATGTGTCCCAAACATTTTGTGTTAGTTTAGGAACATTACATGTTTGCACTTAAATATATTGTGTTTAAAAATTGTGCCCGAAACACATTTTTTTATATCGGAACATATGAAAAACATATTTTTCTAACAGTGTAGTACCCAACACATTTGATGGATTTGATATGGTATCAAAAATGTGGATCTACAAAGTGGTGTAGGGTATAATATTTATAGTCGGCTCCGCCTGACTTTAGACTTTTCTTATTTGTTTTTATTTTGTTAATTGAATATTGAATTGAATATTTGCAAACTAGTCATTATATTGGTCTCGTTAGAACACTATATTTTTTTAATTGGGGTTTTTTTTCGCCTTTCACTTCCTTTTAATGTTAGAAGAAAGAGAAGAAAAAAATGTGTCCCATTTTTGCCCACTATGAAAATAATTTCTCTTATACACTTTCAAATACTCTCGTCTCATATTTCCTACCTCAATATATTTCACTTTCACCTGTACTAAGAGTATAACGATTTCCATTGTACCCTGTAGGTATTTCTACACAACGATTTCTCATTTCATGGAATATGAAAAGCACCGGCAACACATTGTTATAAGTTTGACAATTGTCGAATCCTCATTACGAAGAATGTCAGTCATAGCGTCTATTCTTCATCAGGACACCAAAGACTTTGGAACTACTAGAACTAGGACATGCATTACAACTCCCAATGCAAACCACTATCCCCATCAACTCTTCTTGTCCAATAGTCCGCATTAGTAGGATAGGAAAAAGGATAAAGAAATACTAAGTGGAATTTTTTTATTTTATTCTTCTTTGCAGACGGTATGGCACGGGTCGGGTTGCCGACATCGTCGTCGTTGTCGTCGTCGTCATTGTCAGTCAGTCAATCCATTCATTCATCCATCCTTGAGTCCGCTTGTCCGTCCATCCATCTATCTGTCAGTCAAAGTAAACTGTACAATTTTATTGCCATAGAGTAAAAGAGCGAGAGAAAATGCGAGTCAAGTTGCTGTCAATTTAAAATAGAAAATTTATAGAGAAGACAAAATGATGGACAGCTGCTGTTTCTCTAAAAATTCTATATGTGAATCATGAATGTATGTGAGTTGGAACTTTATAGATACACATATGTGTGGGTGTATGTGTGTGTACAATATGCTCCCTTGGGTGTATGAATGAGTGTAGCGTTCCATGGCCTTATTTTGTTCTATAATGCAATAACACCATTACAACTACACTCACTCACTCACTCACTCGAGTTCATCCTTAGCATATGTATATCTCTTATAAGTATACACGGAGTAATCTCATGAACCCATACAAATTCACACACACACACACGGTATTGCAAATACTAATACATGTATATGAATCACTGAGTTTTTATATGAAAACATGGACTGATTTGCGACAAAAGAAATGTGAAATAAAGAGCTTAAAATATAGGTGATATAAAAATTTTGGTAGAACCTTTTTATGCAGTCCATCATGATTTGGGGCTAACTGACTTTGTCATTTCGTATGTAACATATCCATTTATTGCATATATATTCTGGGTCGTGGCGAAATTCTGAGTCGTTCTACCAATGTCCGTCCATCCAGACCACGTGACTAAAATAATCTACCAAAATTTGAAGAAAATCTTACCATAAATCAAAATTATCTATAGAAATAAAATTTTAACAAAATTTTCTATAGAAATAAAATTTTGACAAAATTTTCTACAGAAATAAAATTTTGACAAAAATTTCTATAAAAATAAAATTTCGACAAAATTTTCTTTGGAACAAAAAATTAACAAAATCTATAGAAATAAAATTTTAACAAAATTTTCTATAGAAATAAACTTTTGACAAAATTTTCTACAGAAATAAAATTTTGACAAAAATTTCTATAAAAATAAAATTTCGACAAAATTTTCTTTGGAACAAAAAATTAACAAAATTTTCTAAAGAAATAAAATTTTAATAAAATTTTGACAAAATTGTCTATAGAAATAAAATTTTGAAAAAAATGTCTATAGAAATAAAATTTTGAAAAAAATGTCTATAGAAATAACATTTTGACAAAAGTTCCTATTGAAATAAAATTTTGTCAAAATATTATTTCCAATGGAAATTTTGTCAAAATTTTTTCCATAGAAGATTTTGTCAAAGTTTTATTTCTATAGAAAATTTTGTCAAAATTTTATTTGTATAGAAAATTTTGTCAAAATTTAAATTCTATAGAAAATCTTGTCAAAATTTTATTTCTATCGAAAATTTGGTCAAAAATATATCTCTTAGAAAATTTTGTCAAAATTTTATTTCTATACAAAATTTTGTTAAAATTTTATTTCAATAGAACATTTTGTTAAAATTTCATTCCTATAGACGATTTCGTTAACATTTTATTTCTATAGCAAATTTTGTCAAAATTTTATTTCTATAGAAAATTTTCTCAAAATTTTATTTCTATAAAGGGTGATACGGTCAAAAATTGGTCAATATAAACTTGATGTATTTCTTTCAATTTTGGATTTAAAACACCTGAACACCCCTCATTTTGAAGGGGTGTGTGTGTAGAATATTGCTCCTATTTTGATTTTGGAATTCACTCTTCAGTTGTCAAAATGCCGTCCAAGCAAGAAGAGCAGCGTACCAAATTTTTGCTCGCGAAAAGTTGCCAAATCAACCGTTACAAATGTAATTAAAGTGTTTGGGGAACGTTTGTCGACAGCCAGGAAGTCTGGATCAGGGGGAAATCGAAAACCGGAAGCCGCTGAGACGGCAAAGAGAGTTGCCGGTAGTTTCAAGCGAAACCCCAACCTCTCTCTCCGAGATGCCGCAAATAAGCTGGGTGTATTGTCTACAACCGTGCATCGAGCCAAAAAACGAGCCGGACTATCGACTTACAAGAAGGTAGTGACTCCAAATCGCGATGATAAACAAAATACGACGGCCAAAGCGCGATCCCGGAGGCTGTACACGACGATGCTGACGAAGTTTTGACTGCGTGGTAATGGCCGACGAAACCTACGTAAAAGCCGACTACAAGCAGCTTCCGGGACAGGAGGAAAAGCGAAAGCCTAACTGAATATTTTTCCTGAATTTTATACTAATTGAACTTGAAAATGAAATTTAATTTGATTTTTTAAATAAACGATTTCACCGTGACCAAATTTTGACCGTATCACCCTTTAGAAGATTTTTTAACATATTGTTTCTATAGAAAATTTGGTCAAAATTTTAATACCATAGAAAAATTTGTCAAAATTCTATTTCTATAGAAAATTTTTTCAAAATTTTATTTCTATAGAAAATTTTCTAAAAATTGTTTTTCTATAGAAAATTTTCTAAAATTTTATTTCCATAGAAAATTTTCTAAAATTTTATTTCCATAGAAAATTTTGTCAAAATTTTAGTTCTATAGAAAATTTTGTCAAAATCTTATTTCTATAGAAAATTTTGTCAAAATTTTATTTCTATAGAAAATTTTGTCAAAATTTTATTTCTATAGAAAATTTTGTCAAAATTTTATTTCTATAGAAAATTTTGTCAAAATTTTATTTCTATAGAAAATTTTGTCACAATTTTATTTCTATAGAAAACTTTGTCAAATTTTTATTTCTATAAAAAATCTTGTCAAAATTTTATTTCTATAGAAAATTTTCTCAAAATTTTATTTCTACAGAAAATTTTGTCAAAATTTTATTTCTATAGAAAATTTTGTCAAAATTTTATTTCTATAGAAAAATTTGTCAAAATTTTATTTCTATAGAAAAATTTTTCAAAATTTTATTTCTATAGAAAATTTTATCAAAAATTTATTTCTATAGATAATTTTCTAAAAATTTTATTTCTATAGAAAATTTTGTCAAAATTTTAATTCTATAGAAAATTTTATTTCTATAGAAAATTTTGTCAAAATTTTATTTCTATAGAAAATTTTGTCAAATTTTTATTTCTATAGAAAATTTTGTCAAAATTTTATTTCTATAGAAACTTTTGTCAAAATTTTATTTCTATAGAAAATTTTGTCAAAATTTTATTTCTACAGAAAATTTTGTCAAAATTTTATTTCTACAGAAAATTTTGTCAAAATTTTATTTCTATAGAAAATTTTGTCAAAATTTTATTTCTATAGAAAATTTTGTCAAAATTTTATTTCTATAGAAAATTTTGTCAAAATTTTATTTCTATAGAAAATTTGATCAAAATTTTATTTCTCTAGAAAATTTTGTCAAAATTTTATTTCTGTAGAAAATTTTGTCAAAATTTTATTTCTATAGAAAACTTTGTCAAAATTTTATTTCTATAAAAAATTTTGTCAAAATTTTATTTCTATAGAAAATTTTGTCATATATTATTTCTATAGAAAAATTTGGTCAAAATTTTATTTATATAGTAAATTTTGTCAAAATTTTATTTCTATAGAAAATTTTGTCAAAATTTTATTTCTATAGCAAATTTTGTCAAAATTTTATTTCTATAGCAAATTTTGTCAAAATTTTATTTATAGAAAATGTTGTCAAAATTTTATTTCTATACAAAATTTTGTCAAAATTTTATTTCTATAGAAAATTTTCTCAAAATTTTATTTCTATAGAAAATGTTGTCAAATTTTATTTCTATAGAAAATTTTGTCAAAATTTTATTTCTACTGAAAATTTTGTCAAAATTTTATTTCTATATGAAATTTTGTTAATTTTTTTTTCTATAGAAAATTTTGTCAAAATTCTATTTCTATAGAAAATTTGGTGAAAATTTTATTTCTATAGAAAATTTTGTCAAAATATTATTTTTGTAGAAAATTTTCTAAAATTTTATTTCCATAGAAAATTTTGTCAAAATTTTAGTTCTATAGAAAATTTTTTCAAAATTTTATTTCCATAGCAAATTTTGTCAAAATTTTATCGATAGAAAATGTTGTCAAAATTTTATTTCTTTAGAAAATTTTCTCAAAATTTTATTTCTACAGAAAATTTTGTCAAAATTTTGTTTCTACAGAAAATTTTGTCAAAATTTTATTTCTATAGAAAAATTTGTCAAAATTTTATTTCTATAGAAAATTTTATCAAAACTTTATTTCTATAGATAATTTTCAAAAAATTTTATTTATAGAGAAAATTATGTCAAAATTTTAATTCTATAGAAAATTTTATTTCTATAGAAAATTTTATCAAAAATTTATTTTTATAGCAAATTTTGTCAAAAAACTTTATTTCTATTGAAAATCTTGTCAAAATTTTATTTCTGTAGAAAATTTCATTTCTATAGACAATTTTCTAAAAATTTTATTTCTATAAAAAATTTTGTCAAAATTTTAATTCTATAGAAAATTTTGTCAAAATTTTATTTCTATAACAAATTTTATCAAAAAGTTATTTCTATAGCAAATTTTGTCAAAATTTTATTTATAGAAAAATTTTGTTAAAATTTTATTTCTATTGAAAATTTTGTCAAAATTTTATTTCTAGAGAAAATTTGGTCAAAATTTTATTTCTATAGAAAATTTTGTCCAAATTTTATTCCTATGGAAAATTTTGTCAACATTTTATCTCTATGGAAAATTTTGTCAAAATTTTATTTCTATAGAAAATTTTGTCAAAATTTTATTTCTATAGAAAATTTTCCAAAAATTTTCTAAAAATGTTATTTCTATAGAAAATTTTGCCAATATTTTATTTCTATAGAAAATTTTGTCAAAATTGTAGTTCTATAGGAAAATTTGTAAAAATTTTATTTCAATAGAAAATTTTGTCAAAATTTTAGTTCTATAGAAAATTTTGTCAAAATTTTATTTCCATAGCAAATTTTGTCAAAATTTTATTTCTATAGAAAATTTTGTCAAAATTTTATTTCTATAGAAAATTTTATCAAAACTTTATTTCTATAGATAATTTTCTAAAAATTTTATTTATAGAGAAAATTTTGTCAAAATTTTAATTCTATAGAAAATTTTATTTCTATAGAAAATTTTATCAAAAAATTATTTTTATAGCAAATTTAGTCAAAAAACTTTATTTCTATTGAAAATCTTGTCAAAATTTTATTTCTGTAAAAAATTTTATTCAAATTTTATTTCTATAGACAATTTTCTAAAAATTTTATTTCTATAAAAAATTTTGTCAAAATTTTAATTCTATAGAAAATTTTGTCAAAATTTTATTTCTATAACAAATTTTATCAAAAAGTTATTTATATAGCAAATTTTGTCAAAATTTTATTTATAGAAAAATTTTGTTAAAATTTTTGTTTCTATTGAAAATTTTGTCCAAATTTTATTTCTATAGAAAATTTGGTAAAAATTTTATTTCTATAGAAAATTTTGTCCAAATTTTATTCCTATGGAAAATTTTGTCAAAATTTTATCTCTATGGAAAATTTTGTCAAAATTTTATTTCTATAGAAAATTTTGTCAAAATTTTATTTCTATAGAAAATTTTGTCAAAATTTTATTTCTATAGAAAATTTTGTCAAAATTTTTGTTAGGATTAACATAATTTTGTTTTGGTCTTATGTTACATCTATTTATCTATTTCAACTCATTCATACAAATTGATCTCTTTTACTCTTTATCTCAAGTAACGGTAATTCATTATTGTAATTTTGGTTTAATTGGAATTCACTGCTTACTCTGTACTTTGCTTAATTTTTTCAAAATTTTATTTCCATAGCAAATTTTGTCAAAATTTTATCGATAGAAAATGTTGTCAAAATTTTATTTCTTTAGAAAATTTTCTCAAAATTTTATTTCTACAGAAAATTTTGTCAAAATTTTGTTTCTACAGAAAATTTTGTCAAAATTTTATTTCTATAGAAAAATTTGTCAAAATTTTATTTCTATAGAAAATTTTATCAAAACTTTATTTCTATAGATAATTTTCAAAAAATTTTATTTATAGAGAAAATTATGTCAAAATTTTAATTCTATAGAAAATTTTATTTCTATAGAAAATTTTATCAAAAATTTATTTTTATAGCAAATTTTGTCAAAAAACTTTATTTCTATTGAAAATCTTGTCAAAATTTTATTTCTGTAGAAAATTTTATTTCTATAGACAATTTTCTAAAAATTTTATTTCTATAAAAAATTTTGTCAAAATTTTAATTCTATAGAAAATTTTGTCAAAATTTTATTTCTATAACAAATTTTATCAAAAAGTTATTTCTATAGCAAATTTTGTCAAAATTTTATTTATAGAAAAATTTTGTTAAAATTTTATTTCTATTGAAAATTTTGTCAAAATTTTATTTCTAGAGAAAATTTTGTCAAAATTTTATTTCTATAGAAAATTTTGTCCAAATTTTATTCCTATGGAAAATTTTGTCAACATTTTATCTCTATGGAAAATTTTGTCAAAATTTTATTTCTATAGAAAATTTTGTCAAAATTTTATTTCTATAGAAAATTTTCCAAAAATTTTCTAAAAATGTTATTTCTATAGAAAATTTTGCCAATATTTTATTTCTATAGAAAATTTTGTCAAAATTGTATTTCTATAGGAAAATTTGTAAAAATTTTATTTCAATAGAAAATTTTGTCAAAATTTTAGTTCTATAGAAAATTTTGTCAAAATTTTATTTCCATAGCAAATTTTGTCAAAATTTTATTTCTATAGAAAATTTTGTCAAAATTTTATTTCTATAGAAAAATTTGTCAAAATTTTATTTCTATAGAAAATTTTATCAAAACTTTATTTCTATAGATAATTTTCTAAAAATTTTATTTATAGAGAAAATTTTGTCAAAATTTTAATTCTATAGAAAATTTTATTTCTATAGAAAATTTTATCAAAAAATTATTTTTATAGCAAATTTAGTCAAAAAACTTTATTTCTATTGAAAATCTTGTCAAAATTTTATTTCTGTAAAAAATTTTATTCAAATTTTATTTCTATAGACAATTTTCTAAAAATTTTATTTCTATAAAAAATTTTGTCAAAATTTTAATTCTATAGAAAATTTTGTCAAAATTTTATTTCTATAACAAATTTTATCAACAAGTTATTTATATAGCAAATTTTGTCAAAATTTTATTTATAGAAAAATTTTGTTAAAATTTTTGTTTCTATTGAAAATTTTGTCCAAATTTTATTTCTATAGAAAATTTGGTAAAAATTTTATTTCTATAGAAAATTTTGTCCAAATTTTATTCCTATGGAAAATTTTGTCAAAATTTTATCTCTATGGAAAATTTTGTCAAAATTTTATTTCTATAGAAAATTTTGTCAAAATTTTATTTCTATAGAAAATTTTGTCAAAATTTTTGTTAGGATTAACATAATTTTGTTTTGGTCTTATGTTACATCTATTTATCTATTTCAACTCATTCATACAAATTGATCTCTTTTACTCTTTATCTCAAGTAACGGTAATTCATTATTGTAATTTTGGTTTAATTGGAATTCACTGCTTACTCTGTACTTTGCTTAGGATGATATTTTTAGTTCTAATAAAGAATTCAACCCGAATCAACGTGTCCGTCTTTTCATTGCGCTAACAAAGGTTATGGGCCCAGTGCCACGTGTGATAAAATAAACTGAGCTTTAAAAGAAAAAAAAAAACGTGTATGCATTTTGTTCGTCAAAATCGTATTTGTTAAATTTTTGTTCGTCAAAAATTAAATAATTTTTCGTTTGTCGAAAATTAAATATTTTTCGTGTGTCGAAAAAAAAAATCGTCAAAATTATAATAAAATTTTTTGTTTGTCAAAATAAAATTATTTTTCGTTCGCCGAAAAATAGTTGTGAAAGTTTCATTGAAATAAAACTTTTTGTCTGTTAAAAACATAAATTTTCGTTTGTCGAAAAAAAACTGTTTCAATACAAAAATACATAGCAAATATGTCGGGTCAAATTCCAATAGAAAAATTGAACAGCGAAAATTATGCGAGTTGGAGCATTCAAATGAAAAGTCTTCTAATAACCTTGGACTATTGGTTTGTGTGTGAGAATGTTTGTCCGTCAGCATCTTCCACAGAGGATAAAGCTCGTTATAAGGCCCTTGACGAAAAAGCACTGGCAACAATTACGTTGAGTGTTAAGCCATCTGAGCTGATCCACATAAAAAATTGTAAAAGCGCTATGAGTGCTTGGAACACGCTCAGCAGTATTTATATGGCCAAAACCCCAGCCCGAAAAGTTAATTTATTTAAAAAATTGGTACGCTTTAAAATCATGGATGGAGTGCCCTACGCCCAACAATTAAATGAGTTCAGTACATTGGTAGAATCGCTCAGAGAAATCGATAATTCCATGTCTGACGATTTCATTAGCATCATTTTGCTATGCAGTTTACCTGATAGCTTTGACAGCTTTGTAGTGGCTATGGAGAGCAGGGATAAATTACCACCGTTAGAACAATTGAAGGTCAAAATTCTCGAGGAGCGGAATCGCAGGGGCGAGAGGCAGCAACAGGCAGATGAACAGGTTCTTGCAATCAAGAACAGGAATGACAGCAAACGGAATAACAAATATAGGACAAGGCATGGACATAGCGAAAAAGTTGATGAAGCCGAGAGAAGAAAGAATGTGAAATGCTACTCTTGTGGAAAACGTGGACACATAAGATCAGAGTGTAGAGGCTTCACACGTCCCCCCGTTGTTCTCTGTGTAAATAAAAATCCAAGAGAAGTTGATAAAAACATATGGATTTTAGATAGCGGAGCATCCTCCCACATATGTAATGACAGAAATATGTTTTTATCTCTGAGAGAACAACAACAAGAAATCTTTTTGCCATCTGGAGAGAGTGTAAGCGTGAAAGGCATAGGTAATGTAATGGTAAAATCAGAGAAATCTGACATTACACTATGCGACGTTTTGTTTGTACCGGGATTAAAATCAAATTTTTTGTCGGTTAGCAAAATAATTAGGAATGGTAATTCCGTTCATTTTACAAAAACTAAGGCTTTTGTAAATAATAAAACAAACAAACTCTTATTTGAAGCAAAATGTGTCGGCGGTATATTTGAAGTAAATTTTGAAATTTATAAAAAAGAATTCGCTATGGTAAATGTTGATGACTCGGACTTTGTATTATGGCATAAACGGTACGGACATATAAATTATCGGGATATGGAAAGACTTGTCAAAAACGATGTTGTTCGTGGAATAAAAATAAATAAGATTGTTACGGAAAATAAAAGAAATTGTGTGACTTGTGCAACGTGTAAAATGACTGTAAATCCGGGTGGCATCACAAAGTGGCTCTTTATATTTTGTAACATTTGTGGACGATTTTTCAAGATATATTTATATCTATTTTTTGAAACATAAATCGGAAGTTTTCGGAAGTTTTAAAAATTTTGTAAAAATGGCTGAAAACCAAACTGGCCGAAAATTAAAAATATTTCGGAGTGATAATGGGTGCGAATATTTGTCGAACGAGTTTGATAAATTCTTGAAGGGACAAGGCATCATACATCAGACAACCGCCAGCTACACACCGCAGCAAAACGGCGTAGCCGAACGTGTAAATAGAACGATAATGGAAATGGCAAGATGTATGATGGCCGATGCAAAAACCCCAAAATATCTCTGGACAGAGGCTGTTAACACAGCCGTTTATATTCGAAATCGTTCGCCCACAAAATTGTTGAACAACATTACGCCATATGAGAGGTGGAATAATAGAAAACCATCGGTTTCTCATTTAAAAATTTTTGGATGTAATGCAGTTGTTTTGAATAAAAAACATGGTAAAAATAAGCTGGAGCCTAAAGGAGATATGTTAACGTTCGTCGGTTACTCCACAACAACAAAAGGATTTAGGCTTTACAACAAAATTAATAAATCGATTGTTATATCAAGAGACGTGGTATTTTTTGAAAATATGTTTGATGTAGGTCATCAAGAAGAAGGGGAGAACAAAGATGATTGGTTCATCACACAGAGAGAAGGGAATAGAGAAAAGTTGTCCCAATCAACACCCCCCTCAACAGAAGAATCGACGGCAGCAGCACCAACAATTATGCCAGACAGCGATGAAGAAATGCAAGTAGCAGAAAACACCGAATTGTTACCCCCACCTCCGCCACGATCACACACTGTCCCCAATGCGAATGTCTCCATTCATGAAGCAGGTATGCAGTCAGTGGGAGATGAGAGTGATAGTGATGACAACTATGGCGTGAAGAGAAAGAGAGGTAGACCTCGTATTATAAGAACAGGTGCAAAAGGCAGACCCAGAAAATTGAGGGTGGAGAGTAATGAAGAGAGTGCCAGAAAATATTTTTTGAGAGAGGCTACACCAGACGTTCTGAATGAATTGCGAGAGACATCAGTGGATCCCAAAACTGTGAGTGAGGCGATGAGGGGAGGAAATGCTGATAAATGGAAAGCAGCAATGATGGAGGAGTATGAATCCCTGTTAAAAAATGATACATGGGAGTTGGTGGATAAACCAGAAAACAAAAACATCATTGGAAATAAATGGGTGTTTACAACAAAAAGGAAAATCGATGGTACAATCGATAAGTACAAAGCGAGGCTCGTAGCTCTTGGTTGTTTTCAAAAACCGAACATCGACTACACAAATACTTATGCCCCAGTGGTGAGGCATAGCACAATTCGTTTAATATTATCGATGGCAGCTCGATTTAAATTACTAGTAAACCACATAGATATAAAGTCAGCATACCTAAATGGAATTCTAAAGGAGGATGTTTATATGTACCAGCCAAAATATTTTACAGATCCCGAAAATAAAAAAGTGTGCAAATTGAAAAAATCCATTTACGGTTTAAAGCAAGCTGGTAAAGATTGGAATGAAAAAATTAATGAAGTTTTAATGAAAATTGGATTTAAGCGGTGCTTGACCGATATGTGTGTTTACACCAACAACATAAAAGGGGAGCTAAGTATAATAGCCATTTACGTCGACGATATGCTTATCGCATGTCATCGAAGCAAAACAATGGAGGATATCGTAGCAAAGCTGAATAAGCACATCGAAGCTATCGATAAGGGACCAGTTTGCCATTTTCTAGGCTTGGAAGTAGAAAGAGATGGTGAAAGAGGAGCGATAACAATTCATCAAAATGCTTTTGTGAAAGAATTGGTACAAGAGTGGAACATGAAAAATTGCAGACCTGCCACAACTCCTCTACCATCTGGAACAGTGCTCAAAAAGTGTGATGTTGCTCAATGCGAAGGTGAAAATATCAAATTGTACCAATCGTTAATTGGAAGTCTGATGTATTTGGCAACAATATCCCGTCCAGACATCGCTCACACAGTTTCAAAATTGTCTCAATACAACGTCCATCCCCATAAAGAACATCTAAGTGCGGCAAAACATGTGTTGCGGTATTTGAGCAGTAATCCGAAGCTTGTGATTTCTTATAAAACAGATGACGATTTATTATGTTACACCGATGCCGATTGGGGATCTAATCCCTTAGATAGAAAATCATTTAGTGCTTTTTTACTTTTCTTCGCAGGTGGACCTATAAGTTGGGAGTCGAAGAAGCAAAGTGTGGTGGCCCTTAGTTCTATGGAGGCTGAATACATTGCGTTATGCCAAGGAACGAAAGAGATTGTGTTCCATAGAAGTTTATTGAAGGAAATTGGACTTGGTCAGCTAACCCAGATGCCAACCGAAATTAGGTGCGATAATCTTGGAGCCCAATTCCTTGCTAACAGTCAGATGACCCTGAAGCGCAGCAAACACATCGATATTCGTTTTCACTATATTAAAGAAAAAATTGAGCTAAATGAAATTTGTATAAACTATGTATCCTCAAATGAAAATTTATCTGACTTGTTAACTAAATGTTTGCCTAAAATTCGACACCACCATATTTGTAATATGTTAAATTTTGGACTTTGATATAACGATTTTTGAACTCTTTGTTTTTGTATGAATATTCGTTGAGGTGGACTATGTTAGGATTAACATAATTTTGTTTTGGTCTTATGTTACATCTATTTATCTATTTCAACTCATTCATACAAATTGATCTCTTTTACTCTTTATCTCAAGTAACGGTAATTCATTATTGTAATTTTGGTTTGATTGGAATTCACTGCTTACTCTGTACTTTGCTTAGGATGATATTTTTAGTTCTAATAAAGAATTCAACCCGAATCAACGTGTCCGTCTTTTCATTGCGCTAACAATTTTATTTCTATAGAAAATTTTCCAAAAATTTTCTAAAAATGTTATTTCTATAGAAAATTTTGCCAATATTTTATTTCTATAGAAAATTTTGTCAAAATTGTATTTCTATAGGAACATTTGTAAAAATTTTATTTCCATAGAAAATTTTGTCAAAATTTTAGTTCTGTAGAAAATTTTGTCAAAATTGTATTTCTATAGGAAAATTTGTAAAAATTTTATTTCCATAGAAAATTTTGTCAAAATTTTAGTTCTATAGAAAATTTTGTCAAAATTTTATTTCTATAGAAAATTTTGTCATAAAACTTAGGTTATTGGGAGAAGAGCCTATGGATAAAATCAACTCGTCCTTGTCTCCTTCTTAAAAACTTTGAGGCAGTCTTTGTATTCATTCCACATCTGCTCAGTTTCATGCTTCTTTGCTCGTTATATAGTTTCCGCGATTTTTTTGGCGTAGATCCATTTACATTTTAAAGTGATTTTCTTAAATTCAAGGAATCCTGTTTTTGAAAATGAAGTTTGTAAATCAATAGTAATTATTTTTTTTCCCTTGGAATTGTCTCACCCTCTACACCTGACCACACTACCCCTCGTCAACAATAGTTCATTGTGCAGTAGAACAATAAACAGAAATGTAACAAATTGAAGAGCTTCCACATTCTCACAGACGAGTGAGTTCTTCCGCTTGCCAGAGAATGACGTTGACGTCGTCGACATCAAAGTCATCGTAATACATAGACGAGAAACGTTGGACTGTTACAATTTTTTTTTCTTTTCCTTCATTTTGACAAATTGATGGACAGCATGATGGACAGATCGTATAAAATAACTTTAAGAAAATTATTTACCCATCCATGAACAATCATGTTCCAGACATTCTAAACGAAGGATATACACATACACATATGGTCGCCTACATCTTTAACACATATATATATGTATGTATACACTTTCATATATGTGTGATGTTAGACAAAGCATATTTGTGAATGGAATTGTGTCTGAGTGTGTGTGTGTGTGAATGTGTCAATGAAATCAAGGATTTCTTCAAACAAAATCCCAATGCATTGTATGATTTGAGAGTGAGTGGGCAACCCAGGAGTCTACTGTACACGAATGCGTATGCATTAGAGTAGGCCTTTATTTTAAAGGTCTCATGGAATATTTCCTTAATTTTCAAAAAACAAAACAAGTGAGTAAAGTAGAAAGTCAGGCGGTGCCGACTGTATGATACCCTAAACCAGCCCTACTGCATTAGTAAACCTAAGCAATTGGTTTGGTGGATACACCGTATTTCCATATTGAAGAACATGTTTATTTCAATCTGAACAGAAATGCCTTATATTAAAATCTATACTTGATTTTAGTTAGAGAGTTGGAAAGGCTCTAACGGTTCATTGTTAAAAAATATCACTTAAGTGATAATCGCTCAGTTAGTGTGGGTAATATAAGCCAAATTTATGAAAAACCGACAATATCTTTATATAACAGGTTGTTCGTGTTTGATAAAATACTGTTTTCTGAAGAGAAAAAATACGATGGAAGCAAAAACTTGGCTTGATAATGAGTTTCCGGACTCTGCCCCAGGGAAATCAACAATAATTGATTGGTATGCAATATTAAAGCGTGGTGAAATGAGCACGGAGGACGGTGAACGCTGTGGACGCCCGAAAGAGGTGGTTACTGACGAAAACATCAAAAACATCCACAAAATGATTTTGAATGACCGTAAAATGAAGTTGATCGAGATAGCAGAGACCTTAAAGATATCAAAGGAACGTGTTGGTCATATTATTCATCAATATTTGGATATGCGGAAGCTCTGTTGCCAAATGGGTGCCGCGCGAGCTCACATTTGATCAAAAACAACAACGTGTTGATGATTCTGAGCGGTGTTTGCAGCTGTTTGCAGCACTCAAGTTTTTCCGCCGATGTATGACAATGGATGAAACATGGCTCCATCACTACACTCCTGAGTCCAATCGACAGTCGGCTGAGTGGACAGCGACCGGTGAACCGTCTCCGAAGCGTGGAAAGACTCAAAAGTCCGCTGGCAAAGTAATGGCCTCTGTTTTTTGGGATGCGCATGGAATAATTTTTTATCGATTATCTTGAGAAGGGAAAAACCATCAACAGTGACTATTATATGGCGTTATTGGAGCGTTTGAAGGTCGAAATCGCGGCAAAACGGCCCATATGAAGAAGGAAAAAGTGTTGTTCCACCAAGACAACGCACCGTGCCACAAGTCATTGAGAACGATGGCAAAAATTCATGAATTGGGCTTCGAATTGCTTCCCCACCCACCGTATTCTACAGATCTGGCCCCAGCGACTTTTTCTTGTTCTAAGACCTCAAAAGGATGCTCGCAGGGAAAAAAATTTGCTGCAATGAAGAGGTGATCGCCGAAACTGAGGCCTATTTTGAGGCAAAACCGAAGGAGTACTACCAAAATGGTATCAAAAATTGGAAGGTCGTTATAATCGTTGTATCGCTCTTGAAGGGAACTATGTTGAATAATAAAAACGAATTTTGACAAAAAAATGTGTGTTTTCTTTGTTAGACCGGGGACTTATCAGCCAACCTGTTAAATAGAATTTTCAGAGAATTTTCCAGAGACATAAAATTTTCAGAAAATTTTCTATAGAAATATTTTTTTTTTTTAGAAAATTTCTAAACAAATAAAATTTTCAGTACAAATAAAATTTTGACAAAATAGTCCATAGAAATAAAATTTTCGATATAATAAAATTAAAAAAGCAAGTATATACGACCGTAAGTTCGCCAGGCCGAATCTATGTACCCTCTACCATGGATTGCGTAGAAACTTCTACGAATGTCATCCACAATCGAATTACTTGGATTGTGGTATCTTAAAACTTCTTAATATCGTTTTCTAAATTGTGAGTTAGTCCATACGTGGTATATATTAGACAAAAAATTATGTATAGGTAAGTCTACAAATAATTACGAATCGATATGGACTTTTTGCACGATACGTAGAGAGCTAGAATTGAAATATGGGGGTCGCTTATATGGGGGCTATATACAATAATGAACTCGATATAGACCAATTTTTGTGTGATTAGGGATCGATTTATCTGAGGGCTATATATAACTATAGACCGATATGGACCTAGTTAGGCATGGTTGGCTATATATGATTATGGACTGATATGGACCACTTTTAGCATGGTTGTTAAATATCATATAATACCACCACGTACCAAATTTCAACCAGATTGGATGAATTTTGCTTCAAATCTAGGGATCGGATTATATGGCAGCTATACATAATTATGGACTGATATGAACCAATTCCTGCATGGTTGTTGGATACAATATACTAACATCACGTACCAAATTTCAACCGAATCGGATGAATTCTGCTCTTCCAAGGGGCTCCGGAGATCAAATTTAGGGATCGGTTTATATGGGGCCTTTATATAATTATAGACCGATTTCGATTTCAAATTTGTGCATGGGGTGTTTTGAGGCCATATATTAACACCACGTACCAAATTTGAACTGAATCAGATGAATTTTGGTCTTCCAAGAGGCTCCGGAGGTCAATATGGCGGCTATATATAATTATGGGCCGATGTTGACCAATTTTTGCATGGTCATTAGAGACCATATACTTACATTATGTACCAAATTTCAGCCGGATCGGATGAAATTTGCTTTTTTAGAGGCTCCGCAAACCAAATCCGGGGATCGGTTTATATAGGGGCTATATATAATTATAGGCCGATGTGGACCAATTTTTGCATGGTTGTTAGAGACCATATACTAACACCATGTACCAAATTTCAGCCGGATCGGATGAAAATTTGCTTCTCTTTGAAGCTCCGCAAGCCAAATCTGGAGATCGGTTTATATGGGGGCTATATATAATTGTGGACCGATGTGTACCAATTTTTGCACGGTTGTTAGAGACCACATACTTACACCATGTACCAAATTTCAGCCGGATCGGATGAAATTTGCTTCTCTTAGAGGATTAGCAAGCCAAATTTGAGGGTCCTTTTTATATGGGGGCTATAAGTAAAAGTGGACCGATATGGCCCACTTGCAATACCATCCCGACCTACATCAATAACAACTACTTGTGTCAAGTTTCAAGTCGATAGCTTGTTTCGTTCGGAAGTTAGCGTGACTCAGAATTTCACCACGACCCAGAATATATACTTTAGAGCAATATTTCGATGTGTTACAAACGGAATGACAAAGTTAATATACCCCCCATCCTATGGTGGAGGGTATAAAAATCTAGAGAAATACTATTTTGACAACATTTTTAGAAATTTTTCTAAAGAAATAACAAATTTTTCTTCTAAGGAAATACAATTTTGCAATTTACAATTAAGAAATTTAGCACCCAATTGACTAATACTTGCTACATGCAGCTCCTTGTAACGTCGACACAACGTCGCTTTTTATACCCTCCACCATAGGATGGAGGGTATACTAACTTTGTCATTCCGTTTCTAACACATCGAAACATTGATCTACGACCCCATAAAGTATATATATTCGGGGTCGTGGTGAAATTCTGAGTCGTTCTAGCGATGTCCTCCGTCCGTCCAGCTGTCCGTCCTACTGTGGAAATCACGCTAACTTCCGAACTTCCGAAAGCTATCGACTTGAAACTTTGCACAAGTAGTTGTTATTTATGTAGGTCGGATGGTATTGCAAATGGACCATATCGGACCACCTTACGTATAGTCCCCATATAAACGGATCCCAAGATTTGGGTTGGCGAGCCTTTTGAAATTTGAAAATTTGAAATTTGATACGTGGTTTAAGTATATGGTGTCTAACAACCATACAAAAATTGCTTCATATCGGTCCATAACTATATATATCCTCACATCAGGGCTGCCAATTTTGCCGATTTATCGCCATTTTGACGATTTTTGACTCAATAATTAGCAGTTTCCGATTTTTGCCTCGAAAATGACGATATTTGCTCCGTTCAAAAATGTGGGAAAATCGAGCGATTTCGAAATCTGAACCGATTTTGATGAAATGTTGCTTACTTTCAGGTTTCCTAATTACCTTGCATTAAATTTGAAGTCGACCGTTTAGTAAATAGGCTCAACACGACCCAATTGGTTGAAATCGGGCGATACATATAAATGGCGGCCTTATCTAAATTTGATCCGATTTTTCTCCAAATTCAATAGCGTTCGTCCTTGTGCCAAAAAAACACTGAAGTAAGTTTCATCAAAAGAATTGGACCGGAATCCTGCGAACAATACATAGACAGACCGACCGATGAATCAGTATGTTTTATATAGTCTAAAATCAATATTTCTGGTAGGCACATATTTGTTCGGATCAAAGTTATTATACCCTAAATACTATGTTGGTTGCGATATAAAATCTGGATGCATTTATTGTTTTTAATGTTTTGCAAGCTGGAATTTAGAATATGCAAATAGTTACTGGATGGCGTTCGCGTACTTTTCGGATATGCTTACTCAGAATGCGTAACCAAAACATATGTTTTATTTTATTAAGTGACGATTTTTCTTAAAATTTTATTGGCAGCCCTGCCTCACATATAAACCGATACCCAGATTTGGCTTTCGGAGCCTCTAAGAGAAGCAAATTTCATTCGATCCGGCTGAAATTTGGTACATGGTGTTAGTATATGGTCTCTAATGACCATGCAAAAATTGGTCCACATCGGTCCATAACATATATGGTCTATAATAAGCATGCAGAAATTGGTCCATATCGGTCCATAATTATATGTAACCCCCAATATAAACCGATCTTCAGATTTCACTTCTGGTTTTCTAATTACCACGCAACAGTTCGTATCGGTTCGGAGTTATTTATAGACTTCCTTATATATACCCTGATAAAGAACTGAATTATATACATACGTATTTAATCGGTTTTCTTTTTTTTATACCCTCCATCATAGGATGGGGGTATATTAACTTTGTCATTCCGTTTGTAACACATCGAAATATTGCTCTAAGACCCCATAAAGTATATATATTCTGGGTCGTGGTGAAATTCTGAGTCGATCTAAGCATGTCCGTCCGTCCGTCCGTCTGTTGAAATCACACTAACTTCCGAACGAAACAAGCTATCGACTTGAAACTTGGCACAAGTAGTTGTTATCGATGTAGGTCGGATGGTATTGAAAATGGGCCATATCGGACCACTTTTACGTATAGCCCCCATATAAAGGGACCCTCAGATTTGGCTTGTGGAGCCTCTAACGGAAGCATATTTCATCCGATCCAGCTGAAATTTGGTATATGGTGTTTGTATATTGTCTCTAACAACCATGCAAAAATTGGTCCACATCGGTCCATAATTATATATAGCCCCCATATAAACCGATCCCCAGATTTGGCTTGCGGAGCCTCAAAGAGAAGCAAATTTCATCCGATCCGCCTGAAATTTGGTACATGGTGTTGGTATATGGTCTCTAACAACCATGCAAAAATTGGTCCATATCGGTCCTTAATTATACATAGCCCCCATATAAACCGATCCTCAGATTTGGCTTGTGGAGCCTCAAAGAGAAGCAAATTTCATCCGATCCATATGAAATTTGGTACATGATGTTGGTATATGGTCTCTAACAACCATGCAAAAATTGGTCCACATCGGTTCATAATTATATATAATTATATATAGACCCCATATAAACCCATCTCCAGATTTGGCTTGCGAAGCCTCAAAGAGAAGCAAATTGCATCCGATCCGGCTGAAATTTGGTACATGGTATTGGTATATGGTCTCTAACAACCGTGCAAAAATTTGTCCACATCGGTTCATAATTATATATAGCCCCCATATAAACAGTTCCCCAGATTTGGCTTGCGAAGTCTCCAAGAGAAGCAAATTTCATCCAATCCGGTTGTAATTTGGAACATGGTGTTAGTATATGATCTTTAACAACCGTGCCAGAATTGGTCCATATCGGTCCATAATTATATATAGCCCCCATACAAAACGTTCTCCAGATTTGACCTCCGGAGCCTCATGGAGGAGCAAAATTCATCCGATCCGGTTCAAATTAGGAACGTGGTGTTAGTATATGGTCGCTAACAACCATACCAAAATTAGTCCAATCACACAAAAACTGGTCCATATCGGTTCATAATCATGGTTGCCACTAGAGCCAAAAATAATCTACCAAATTTTATTTCTATAGAAAATTTTGTCAAAATTTTATTTCTAGAGAAAATTTTGTTAAAATTTTATTCTGTTCATAATAAAATTTTCATCATAGTCAAAATTTTATTTCTATAGAAAATTTTGTCAAAATTTTATTTCTATAGAAAATTTTGTTCAAATTTTATTCGGTTCATAATCATGGTTGCCACTCGAGCCAAAAATAATCTACCAAGATTTTATTTCTATAGAAAATTTTGTCAAAAGTTTATTTCTATAGAAAATTTTGTTAAAATTTTATTTCTATAGAAAATTTTGTTAAAATTTTATTTCTGTAGAAAATTTGGTCAAAATTTTATGTCTACTTTGTCAAACTGAATTATATACGTATTGGATCGATCTTTTTTGATTTAATATATACCACGTTTGGACTTACATACAATTTAGAAGATGGTGTTAGGAGGTTTTAAGATACCTTGCCATCGGCAAGCGTTACCGCAACTTAAGTAATTCGATTGTGGATGGCAGTGTATAGCAGAAGTTTCTACACAATCCATGATGGAGGGTACATAAGCTTCGGCCTGGGCGAACTTGCGGCCGTATATACTTGTTTTTTTGTATAATATATACCTCGTATGGGCTAACTTACAATTTAGAAGACGACGTGAAGAAGTTTTAAGATACCTTGCCATCGGCAAGTATTACCGCACCCCAAGTAATTCGATTGTGGATGACAGTCTTTGGTAGAACTTTCTATTCAATCCATGTTGGAGGGTACATAAGATTAGGCCTGGCCGAATTTACGGCCGTATATACTTGTCCCTGCTGGGTTACCTTTCAATGAACTTTTTACTTGTTTCAGACATTGTCTCTGTGTTTTTGAACTAGCAAATATTAATATGATAAAGTGTATGTGTGCGTGTGTTTGTTTTCATTTGTATGCCTGTGTATGACTTCGTGACGTACTATATGTGTAGTTCCCTATTTGTCCCGGGAACTCACGTTACAATAGTTTTGTCAATCATTTCTACGTGACTGATGTTATTTTATCTTTTCGTTTATCTATAATTTGTTGATGTATATGTATGAAGTATGGGTAAGAGTATGCCATAATGCATATGCTCTCTCTCGCTCTCTGATATGAGTGATTAGTTCATATATATTTGTATTGAATTGAATTGTATTCAAATAACTCTCATATATTGGAGGTTTTATAATGTTACAATAAATATGACCTAATTGCTTAAATGAATATCTGTGATTGAAAGTTTTCAAGAGTGATGGACATACAGTGGCGCGAGTTCTTGTGGAGACATGTCTAACAAAGATTACTTTAAAATGCTTAAGCAAATTTAAAATGTATTAAATCTTATCTTATATGAAATCAATCTAAATCATTCATTAGGATGCGGAGATTAGTAATGCGGGATTGATAACAGGTGGCGTAACTACAGTCATGTCATAGCTTTCATTTTCAGTTTGTATCATTTGCCTGGAGTGTAAAAAATTTGTTTGTTTGTTTGTTTTGCCCCCAATATGGTAAGTTTGGTGCCCTCAAAATAGCAACTGCGAAAGCTTGCGACCACCTGCCCTAAAGGCAAAAAAGAAAAGGTTTTGTGCATCGCCTCGCTACTGGTAATTAAAAGTGGACCCACTTTAATCTTATGGTCATACCTCATCATCGAAGGAAAATTTTAGTATGAATTTCTCATTTAAGAAGATTTAGCAACGTGAAATTAAATAATTCTTTAAACTAATTAACGCATTTACAAAATATTTTTTTGTTACCAATCCTTTGCCATATACATAATTTGCGCTAACTAAGAACAATGCGTACCTTATGACCATACTACAAATTTTCTAAACCCTGGCACATACCACATCAGCTTTAAACCCAAAACTTTTCAAACAATACGGAAAAAGTCAACATAAGCAAAAATATTCAAATAATGTCCGAACTTAATTAAATTTACACATACAAAGGGAACGATTTTGTCCATTACACAAATGCACAGACACACAAATTCAAGGTTGCCAACATATACTCCTGTGAGTCCTTAATTCAAAATATTAAAGTGTAGAGTAAAAGTATTTCCAGAAATGGACGAAATGTGACAGTGACAGAAAGACGGGAGGATAATATGAATTAAAAACCGAATCTTAAATACCCACCAACATGAACCAAATATTAGGGTATCCTTTGAAATTTCAGGAGGGCTTGAGGACACTTCCGGAAGATAAATTTAAAGATTTCACCTATGAGGACTATATCAGGTTCTGGATTTATAAGAACCATTTTTGTTTGAGTTTTAGAGGAATTATTAATATCTCTTGTAAGTGTGCAAGAACATTATAAAATAACGTCTTGATTTGAAATCTTAAATCTGTAGATTTTCACCCGGGAAGTAAAATTTGGAAATTTTACATTGAGTTTCAAGCAATTTTCATGATCAGTTGGCCTTTTACACCCTCAAGAAGTGAAGTCGGTCTATGTGGAGGCATTACCAAATGGACCGATAAAAACTTAATCCGATACACGTTTTTCTGAGCCTCAAATACCAGAATATTTAGAATTTCAGGCAAATCAGATAAAAACTACGGTTTCTAGAAACCCAAGGAGTTAAATCGGGAGATCGTTCTTATGGGGGTTATACTAAAATATGGACCGATACTCACCGTTTTCGGCACACCTCTTTATGACCCGAAAATACCTCTAGATTTCCAAATTCAGGCAAATTGGATATAAACTTGGGATTCTTGAAGCCCAAGAAGTAAAATCGGGAAATCGGTCTATATGTTGGCTATACCAAAATATGGACCGATACTCATCATTTTCGGCACACCTATTTATGGTCCTAAAATACCTCTAGATTTCCAATTTCAGGTAAATTGGATAAAAACTACGGTTTCTATAAGCCCAAGACCCCATATCGGGAGGTCGATTTATATGGGCACCATACCAAAACATGGACCGATGCTCACCATTTTTGGCACATCTCTTTACGGTTCTAAAGTACCTTTTGATTTTCAAATTCAGATAAATTGGATAAAAACTGCGGTTTCTATAAGCCCAAGAAGTAAAATCGGGAGATCCGTCTATATGGGGGCTATACCAAAATATGGACCGATACTCACCATTTTTGGCACACCTCTTTATGGTCATAAAATACCTCTAGATTTCAAATTTCAGGCAAATTGGATAAAAACTACGATTTCTCTAAGCCCAAGAAGTAAAATCGGGAGATCGGTCTATATGGGGCTATACCAAAATATGGATCGATACTCACAATTTTTGGCACACGTATTTGTGGTCTTACAATACCTCTAGATTTCCAATTTCAGGCAAATTGGATAAAAACTACGATTTCTATAAGCCCAAGACCCCAAATCGGGAGGTCGGTTTATATATACTATATCAAAACCTGGACCGATATAGCCCATCTTCGAACTTGACCTGCCTGCAGACAAAAGACGATTTTGTGCAAAATTTCAGCACGATTGCTTCATTATTGAAGACTGTAGCGTGATTACAACAGACAGACAGACAGCCAGACAGACAGACAGACGGACATCGTTATATCGTCTTAGAATTTCTCCCTGATCAAGAATATATATACTTTATATAGTCGGAAATCGATATTTCGATGTGTTACAAACGGAATGACAAACTTATTATACCCCCGTCACCATTCTATGGTGGTGGGTATAATTAACTATATAAACAAAAAATGTCGAAAAGTTTTTCTTCTATAGAAATAGAATTTGACAAAATTCTATTTTATAAAAATAAAATATTGAAAAAATTTTCTACAGAAATAATATTTTGAGAATATCTTCTATGGAAATAAAATTTTGAAAAAAATTTCTTTAAAAATAAAATTTTGAAATAAACTGTTGAAAAATTTTTCTTTAGAAATAAAATTTTGACAAAATTTTCTTTAGAAATAACATTTTGAAAAAAATTTTCTTTAGAAATAAAATTTTTAACAAAATTTTCTTAAGAAATAAATGTTTGAAAAATTTTCTATAGAAGTAAAATGTTGACGAAATTTTCTTAGAAATAAAATATTCAAAAAATTTTCTGTAGAAAAAAAAAATATTTCATAAAAATATACTTTTCAAAAAAATGTGTATGTCAATAAAAATTGTCAGAAGCTTTTCTCTATAACTGTGTTGTGACCCATACAACACCTTAAGTAAATAAATAAATTTAAAAAAAAACAGAAAATTTTCTATAGAAATAAAATTAAAAAAACTATAGAAATAAAAATTTCAGAAAATTGTCTATAGAAACGAAATTTTTTGTAGAAATAAAATTTTTAAAAATTTTCTATATTTTCTAGGATTAAAGTTTTCAGAAAAAAGTGTTATATAAAAGTTTTCTAAAAATTTTCCTATAGGAATTTGCTATAAAAATAAAATGTTCTGCAATTCTACATTCTAAATTCTATTGAAATAAAGAAAAAAAATTCTTTATCAAAAATATTTTCAATATTCTATAAAGAAAAACATTTTGAGATAATTTTCTATAGAAATAAATATTTTGAGAAAATTTTCTATAGAAATAAAATTTTCCGAATATTTTCTATGGAAATAAAATTTTCAGATATAAAATATGTATATTGCTTATAGTAAATAAGATTTTAGGGTTTATATAAGTAGACTGTGTTGTGACCTTTACAACAACTTAAGAAAATAAATAAATTAAAAAATTTCAGAATATTTTCTTTACACACAAAAAATTATCACCAAAATTTTTTCAATTAAACACTTAATTGAATTTGGAAACGGATTCAATTAATATGTTAATTGATTCAATTAATTATTTAATCAAATCCGAATAAAAACCAGTTAAAAAATTGATTGATATTTGTTACGTTTCCAATTAAAATATTAATTGATTCAATCAATTTGTTAATCAATTCGGAAATAATTTTCAATTACAAACGTGATTGAAATTTTTTCCGTTTCCAATTACACATGTGATTGATCCAATCACCTTTGTGATTGAAACTGAATAATTTTGAGCAATGGAAAGAGCGAAAAGAGAACAAGAGAATGGGTATTTATTCAACAATGTATAATGGAGAGATCAGTCTGTGGAAGTAACTCGTAACGAACGGTTGGGTTTTTGTTTTTCGCGTAAATTGAAAAACATGATTGGCGACATTCTGTCTGCTGCATTCAAAATGTGTGCATAAATATTTTGAACGCAACAACAAATCATAGCAAAGGGTTGAAATAAATAAAGTGTGCAACAACAAACGGACACGTGGTAAAGGTTTGAAAAAAATATATGACAGAACGCATTTCAAATTACCTGTGTTTGTGTTTTGTGGTATTGTAAAAATGGAAAACAATCTACGTTTATTGAAGGTAAGAAATTGTGAAATGTGAATACCGTTTTCCATTGAAGCCTGTTTACATTAAACGGACTAAAATAATATATTTTTTATTTATTTCTTTTAGTGACCTATTTTATTTCGTGAAATTGACCAATCAATCCCATCAACTCCATCATTTTATCAAATATATACCTTCAAAGAACTGGAGAAAAATCTTAAAATTGTTGGAAAAATTTGGATCACGTTCGAATAACCAATTTACGTAACATATCATTGTGAAAAGGCAATATGGAAAAAAGGTACGTAAATTTTATTTGATTTGTGAACGGCTAGATATGAGTGTTAAAAGAAACTTAAGCTCCTGTGCTTGATTATACTTCAAAGTGGTGAACTTTTCTTTTTCAGTCCAAAGCTTAGATATCAGTGGTTTCTTTACTGTATTGAGCAGCTTTTCGTTGATGCTTGCACAAAGTCTGTAATGTTAATGTAATTTCTTCACGAGACACTTAAAAGATAAGTGCTTTCCACGAAAGCACAACCTTTTTTATATTAGTACAAAAACTATATCTTATGCTTCACGAGCATTTCAGTTGTTATAATTGTTGTTATCATGCTTCACGAGCAGATCCCAGGTTATCAAACTAATAACATTAATAACGATTGAAAAATTAAACACAAAACGATTTGATTAGAAAATTATTGATGCACATCGAAAAAAAAAAAAAAAAAAAAAAAAAAAAAAAAAAAAAAAAAAAAAAAAAAAAAAAAAAAAAGGACCATGAACAATTGTGGGATATCTGCAGAAGTGGACTGTAAGTATATTTGAAAACTCCCACAATTGTAATAAATTTATGGTAGTTTTCAAAGCAATAAAGAAAAAGGCAAAAGGGTTTCGTTTTAATATGGCATACAAGTGACTTTATTGATGAGATTTCAGCTCCTTACCGCTTGAGTTGCTGTAGCACAAGTGAAGCTTCATTAACTCAAGCCATTTCTAGCGATACGAAATTCAATTGGAAAGTTGGTTAAAATGGTGGTCCTTTATCCGATTGAGTGAAAGCTATACTTCATAGTTGGTTCAATTGGATAAAGGGTTGCCATATATAAATAAATTCAAATTAATTGTTAGATACTTTTAAAGTAAAAACGTTAATGGCTTAATTCAAGTAAAGAAATTCATTTATAGACAATGGGTTATAGAAACAATGTATGTTGAAAAAAAAAGTGTTGTTGAACTAGCTTCAACAATGTTTGCAATAAAAAAGTGGGTACCGTATTGATCTTTTAAAATTATAAACTTTTTTCACTCCTAGTTTTCTTAAAACCAAGAGCGGTATGGCTTTGTTGGAAGATTCACCTTGAAGTTGCGAAGTAGCGTTGGCATTAAATTGCATTTTTGTTTTACCTGCCTTTTTCAGTTTGAACCCAAGTAGAGAGCAGTATATCTGGTATATAAACTAATGAGCTGAATTATGTAATGGTAAAAAAGTTCTTTCTTTTGGATTTAAAAATATGAAAAATATCCGATAATAATAAAAATATGTATTTTCCATTTATATTTTTTTCTATTTCCAGAATTTGCAAAGTATCATCAATATAATACCAAATATTACATTGCTTTCCCATTATTTTTGTCTTTGATTGGTTCAAATTTTAATAGACGATTTTAATGTGTGGAAATTTTGGAAAGGAATTGTTACTAAAATTAAATTACCGAGCTTCTTAATACACCTTTTTATGCTAAAAGACTACAACTGCAAAAGAAGATTATAAATCTGCAACCTGGAACTAAGAATTGAACTTGATATTCTATGCAGGTAAAGTTTAACAAAATTAACTTTTAATTGAACAAAATTAAATTCAAATTATTCTGTTTACTTTCAGAAAAACTAATTTAGCTTACAGGCTGCTGATTTATTGGAAATCTAGGCGCATCTACATATTAGAAGGAACATGCTAACATGGTTATTATTATAAGGAAGATAATCTATATATATAAAATTCAAATTATGTTTGTTTATTTGTTTGTTTGTTTGTTTGTTTATTTGTATGTTCCGGGTTGGCGCGAAAACGGCTGAACCGATTTACTTGAAACTTTCAGAGATCGTGGGGGGCACTCATGTGCTGAAAATAGGGTACCTCATTTTTTGACATATGGTCGCGGAGAGGAACCTCCCCTTTGTCCGACTTCTTGAAAATTAGACCAAAGTTGACCGATTTGCTTGAAATTTTCATTGAAGATTGGGGTTGGCATCTAGACAAAGATCCGCTACTTTTTATTTCGATATTTGGCGGCGGAGGGGGCCTCCCCTTTGTTCAACTTTTTTAAAGTACAGTGAAAAAACAAAAATTCTCTAAATAATCTGAGATTTACAGAAAACATGTGGTGAGGTTATGGAATTAATTTGGGGTACCTGATGATTTCATATGTGGATGGGGAGGGGGACCTCCCCCTTGCCCTACTTTTTGAAACTTGGAACAAAATTATGCGATTTCCTAGAAATTTTCATTGAATGTTGAGGTTGGCATCTAGACAAAAACCCGCTACATTATTTTTCGGTATTTGGTCGGGGAGGGGGACCTCCCCTTTGCCGATTTTTTTTTTTTGAAAGTACAAACAAAACTAAACTCCCCCGACTGAAAACGGGTTATGAAATTTATATCAGGTTCCTGATTTTTTAATAAAAATAAAAGGGCATAGGGAGACATCCGCTTCTCTTAAGTACGTACAGAGAAACAATTAAACTTTACCGAGTTACTTGAGGACTGGGGAGAGGTTACGATATTAATAGTTGATACCTGATTTTGTGATATTTGGACGGAAGAGAGGCCGCCCCTTTAGGCTTATAATTTGTTTGACATTTTCTGGGACGTTTACAAAAGATACGCTACATCACTTTTCGATATTTGGTTGGGGAGGAGGTCCTCCTCTAAAACTGCAAAAAAAAATTAAGTTTTCTTGAAATTTACAAAAGCAGTGGGGGAAGGTTATGAACGAAGAGGCAACCTTCCTTGCCCCACACTTGAAGGAAAGTTTTAAGAATTTTCAGGGAAGGTTAGGGGTGCTATTCACTACGGTGTTTGTCGATATTGTATCGGGGAAAGTGACGTCCCTTTAAAACAATAGAGCAAAATTTAAACATCGCCGATCTACTTGAAATTTACAGGGAACGTGGGAGGGGGTGATTAAATTTATACATGATTTTTAAATTGGTATATGATTTTTCGATATCTGGTTGGGGAAGGGGAAAATTGAAATAAACTTTATCGATTTACTTCGATAGAATTTATAGGGACCATTGAGTAGTTGCGAAATTAATATAGGGTACGTGATAGTCCGATATCAGGTCGGAGTGGTGCGAAGGTGGGGAGGGTGCCCTTTTGTCCGTTTTTTTTTTTTCTTAAATTGAAAGTAGAGGGTTGTCCATAAATGGGAACTCGGTACATAATTTTATGATTTTTGCACAGGCTTCTGCCACACTTCTTTTTAGTAAAGAACTTAAATTTACATGAAATTGGTAGCCAACGTATAGGGTACATCATTTTCCAACATTTTAGCAAATGTTAATGTGATAAAATTTTTTACTACGTTTGCTTTTTCCGATTTATTGGATAATATAGTGCTTAATTTTCAGATTTGTTGAGGAAAAGGATATCTTTCCTTGACAAACCACACTTAAAATTCACAAGAAATATAGAAGATTGTCCAACTACTTGAATACAGAACATTATTAAAAAAATTTGGATGAAAGGGTACACCCTCTCCCGCCGTATTTATACCTATAAACGAAAAATCAAGTAGTCCGATTTGTTTAAAAGAATTCAAATCTATTCGAATTTGTTTTCAGCACGAAGGATATAGTTGACTAAGTTAACGCAAAATGTTCCTCCAAATACGCTTCGGAAGGCGCAGCGAAGCGGGCCGGGTTACGCTAGTGATTTATATAATTTATTTTTTTCACCTTATAGTTGTTATTGATAGTAGTTGTATTTGTAAGTTATGTTAGAACAAAACACAAATGACAAGAACCAAATTTATTTGTCTATTGCATAATTCAAAAAATAATAAAATATTAAATATGTTTTATAAGAAACACATATTTTCTTTTATTTCAAAAGAAAAAAACTAAATATGATTTTGGGGTCGCAATATATAAATTTTTTGATCGAAATTTATAGCCAATTTCAATCAATTATTTAATTGTATGAATCAAATAGTTGATTGATTTTTGTCGCGAAATTAATTAAAATTTTAATTGATTCGATTAAAACTGTTATTGAATTTTATGTTAAAAATCAATCACGTTTTCAATTGATTCAATCACACAATTAATTGATTCCGTGACAAAAATCAATTAAATTTTTAATTGAAAATCGTGTTGGTTTTCAATCAAAATGGGTGATTGATACTATCATTTTCGTGATTGAAGACATTTCAATTAAAAAAATGATTGAATCCGCGATTTTCGTGATTGAAATCAAAAAATTTTTTTTTTGTGTGTAGAAATAAAATTTTCAGAAGATTGTCTGTAGAAATGAAATTTTTTGTAGAAATAAAATTTTAAAAAATTTTCTGTAAGTACAAATTTTTCAGAAAAAAAATTGTAATTAAAAATTTTCTAAAAAAAATTTCCTATAGAAATTTGTTATAAAAATAAAATGTTCAAAATACAAAACTTTACATTGTGAGAAAATTTCCAAAAATTTTTCTATAGAAATAAAATTTTCCTATAATTTCCTACAGAAACAAAATTGTCATAAAAATTTTTCTATTAAATATAAAAAAAAAATTCTAGAAAAATATATTTTTTTATTTTAGCATGATATCAATGCAGGCTGGTTTAATACCAATAATACTAATTGTTTATAGTAATAATGTGCTAAAATTGTTTATGCGACAACATTATCAGAAAATTTTCTATAGAAATAAAATTTTCCGAAGATTTTCTATGGAAATAAAATTTTCAGATATAAAATATGTATATTGCTTATAGTAAATAAGATTTTAGGTTTTATATAAGTAGACTGTGTTGTGACCTTTACAACAACTTAAATAAATTAAAAAAATTCAGAATATTTTCTTTAGAAATAAAATTTTCAGAAGATTGTCTGTAGAAATGAAATTTTTTGTAGGAATAAAATTTTAAAAAATTTTCTATAAGTACACATTTTTCAGAAAAAAATTTTATTTAGAAATTTTCTAAAAAAAATTTCCTATAGAAATTTGCTATAAAAATAAAATGTTCAAAATACAAAATTCTACAGAAATAAAATTTTCCGCAAATTGTCTATAGAAGTAAAATAATTTGTTTTTCTATGGAAAAAACATTTTGAGAAATTTTCCAAAAAATTTTCTATAGAAAAAAATTTTCCTATAATTTCTTACAGAAACAAAATTGTCATAAAAAATTTTCTATATAATATAAAAAAAAATTCTAGAAAAATATATATTTTTTATTTTAGCATGATATCAATGCAGGCTGGTTTAATACCAATAATATTAATTGTTTATAGTAATAATGTGCTAAAATTGTTTATGGTAATAAAGTGACAACATTTTCAGAAAATTTTCTATAGAAATAAAATTTTCCGAAAAATTTTTATAGAAATAAAATTTTCCGAACATTTTCTATGGAAATAAAATTTTCACATATAAAATATGTATATTGCTTATAGTAAATAAGATTTTAGGGTTTATATAACTACACTGTGTTGTGACCTTTACAACAGCTTAAGAAAATAAATAAATTTAAAAAAAATCAGAATATTTTCTATAGAAATAAAATTTCAATTGCAATAAAGTTTTCAGAAGAATGTCTATAGAAATAAATTTTTTTGTAGAAATAAAATTTTAAAAAATTTTCTATAAGTACAAAATTTTCAGAAAATAATTTTATTTAGAAATTTTCTAAAAAAGTTTTCCTATAGAAATTTGCTATAAAAATAAAATGTTAAAAAAAAATCTACGGAAATAAAATTTTCCGCAAATTGTCTATAGAAATAAAATTTTTTTTCTATAGAAATAAGATTTTGAGAACATTTTCTGTTGAAAAAAAATTTCCAAAAACATTTCTATTAGAAAAATGTTCTTTTTTTTGGTTATTTTTAGATCTGTGGACTTTCAAGGTCTCTCAATATGCAAATAAAAAGACTCATATTTACATCCGACGTTTCGTTGGTGATTTCCAGCTTTTTCTGGGATGAATCTTTTATTGAAATATTTAGTCTTCTATCATATTTTTTAAAATTAATTTTAAATTGTAAAAAGCAACGGCACAGGAACACCACGACATCAAACAAATATTTAAAATAATTTCAAAAATAATTACAAAATTGAATTAAAATATCACAGATGTTTTTCCTTATGACTACGATCATAGAAGATTGGACGTAAACTCTATTCTATACTCTCTATTTTCTATTAGAAAAATTTTCTATAGAAATAACATTTTCCTATAATTTTCTATAGAAACAAAATTCTCCTATAGGAATTACATTTTTCCAAAAAGTTCCTATGGAAATAAAATTTTCCGAAAATTCCTATAGAAATAAAATGTTCCGAAAATTTCCTATAGAAACAAAATTATCCAAAAATTTCCTACAGAAATAAAATTTTGACAAAATTCTCTATAGAAATGAAAGTTTCAGAAAATTTTCTATAAAATAAAATGTAAAAAAAAAAATTCTAGAAAAATATTTTTTTATTTTAGCATGATATCAATGCAGGCTGGTTTAATACCAATAATACTAATTGTTTATAGTAATAATGTGATAAAATTGTTTATGGTAATAAAGTGACAACATTTTCAGAAAATTTTCTATAGAAATAAAATTTAAAAAAAAAAAATTGCTATTGAACTAAAATTTCAAGAACATTTTTGATTGAAACAAAATTTTCAGAAAATTTTCTATAGAAATAACATTGTAAGAAAATTTCCTATGGAAACAAAAATTTCCAATTAGTTCCTAAAAAAAATCCGAAATTTTTCTAAAGAAATAGAATTTTCCGAAAAATTCCTATAGAATTAAAATTTTCTGTAGAAATAAAATTTTGACAAATTTTTCTGTACCTAAGTCATTTACGGCCATTTTCATGTAGCTCCGTTAGGCTTTAACAGCCAGTTAACAGAAAGTACATCCCAGATATCTTATCTCCAGTTAACTTTAACTGAAACACTTTCGGCAGTTAAGTTCCTAACTGGCATATGGAATATATAGGCAAGATGGCAGCTATTCCCATAATACGGTTTAAAAGTTCGTTAGTTAACGGAGCACTAACTGAGCTTCATGAAAATGTGTGTTAATATCATGATTTATTATGGTTTTAAATTCTTTAACAAATAAATAAATTTTAATATATAAATAACTAGCGTAACCCGGCCCGCTTCGCTGCGCCTTCCGAAGCGTATTTGGAGGAACATTTTGCATTAACTTAGTCAACTATATCCTTCGTGCTGAAAACAAATTCGAAAAGATTTCAATTCTTTTAAACAAATCGGACTACTTGATTTTTCGTTTATAGGTACAAATACGGCGGGAGAGGGTGTACCCTTTCCTCCAAATTTTTTTAATAATGTTCGGTATTCAAGTAGTTGGACAATCTTCTATATTTCTTGTGAATTTTAAGTGGGGTTTGTCAAGGAAAGGTATCCTTCTCCTCAACATATCTAAAAATTAAGCACTATATTATAATAACATACAAAGAATTACTATTTCCCATCCAATAAATCGGAAAAAGCAAAAGTAGTAAAAAATTTTACCACATTAACATTTGCTAAAATGTTGGAAAATGATGCACCCTCTACGTTGGCTGCCAATTTCATGTAATTTTAAGTTCTTTACTAAAAAGAAGTCTGGCAGAAGCCTGTACAAAAATCATAAAATTATGTACCGAGTTCCCATTTACGGACAACCCTCTACTTTCAATTTAAGAAAAAAAACGGACAAAAGGGAACCCTCTCCCCACCTTCGCTCCACTCCGACCTGATATCGGACTATCACGTACCCTATATTAATTTCACAAGCTACACAATGGTCCCTATAAATTCTATAGAAGTAAATCGACAAAGTTTATTTCACTTTTCCCCTTCCGCAACCAGATATCGAAAAATCATATACTAATTTAAAAATCATGTATAAATTTAATCACCTCCTCCCATGTTCCCTGTAAATTTCAAGTAGATCGGCGATGTTTAAATTTTTCTCTATTGTTTTAAAGGGACGTCACTTTCCCCCATACAATATCGACACCCCTAACCTTCCCTGAAAATTCTTGAAACTTTCCTTCAAGTGTGGGGCAAGGAAGGTTGCCTCTTCGTTCATAACCTTCCCCCACTGCTTTTGTAAATTTCAAGAAAACTTAAATTTTTTTTGTAGTTTTAGTGGAGGACCTCCTCCCCGACCAAATGTCGAAAAGCGTATCTTTTGTAAACGTCCCACAAAATGTCAAGCAAATTATAAGCCTAAAGGGGCGGCCTCTCTTCCGTCCAAATATCACAAAATCAGGTATCAACTATTACGGTTGACGGAGGTTACGATCTCTCCCCAGTCCTCTGTAAATTTCAAGTAACTCGGTAAAGTTTAATTGTTTCTCTGTATGTACTTAAGAGAAGCGGATGTCTCCCTATGCCCTTTTATTTTTATTAAAAAATCAGGAACCTGATATAAATTTCGTAACCTATGTTTTTTGTAAAATTTCAGTCGGCGGAGTTTAGTTTTGTTTGAACTTTCAAAAAACAAATGTTGGCAAAGGGGTGGTCCCCCTCCCCGACCAAATATCGAAAAATAATGTAGCGGATTTTTGTCTACATGCCCAACATTCAATGAAAATTTCAAGCAAATCGCATAATTTTGTTCCCAGTTTCAAAAAGTAGGGCAAGGGGGAGGTCCCCCTCCCCATCCACATATGAAATCATCGGGTACCCCATATTAATTCCATAACCTCACCACATGTTCTCTGTAAATCTCAGATAATTTAGAGAACTTTAGTTTTTTCACTGTACTTTAAAAAAGTCGAACAAAGGAGAGGCCCCCCTCCGCCACCAAATATCGAAATAAAAAGTAGCGGATCTTTGTCTAGATGCCAATCCCAATCTTCAACGAAAATTTCAACCAAATCGGTCAACTTTGGTCCAATTTTCAAAAAGTCCGACAAAGGGGAGGTCCCCCTCCGCGACCAGGTGTCAAAAAATGAGGTACCCTATTTTCACCACATGAACGCCCCCTACGATCTCTGAAAGTTTCAAGTAAATCGGTTCAGCCGTTTCGGAGCCAACTCGGTACATACAAACAAACAAACAAACAAACAAATAAACAAACATAGATTGAATTTTATATATATAGATAAATAAAAAAATAAAATTAAAAAAAACATAAAAAAGAAAAATACAATTTTTCCTTTTTTTTTAGAAAATTGCACAAAGTTTTCTATAGAAATAAAAATTTGACAAAATTACCTAAATAAAGCATGGGCTAAATTTCAAAACAACAAATTTTGAGAAAATTTTTTATAGAAATAAAATGTTGGCAAAATTTTTTATAGAACAATACTTATTATTGTTTTGATTACTAAATAAAACCATTCTACAGGAGTTGCCTAACCAACGGAGAAAAAAATATGTTTGTCAAATCTTTTTTTGTAAAGCCCTTTAGTTTGCAAGATAGTTAGATGGACGGCGAACCAATTATACGAATAAATTCGTATAATTCACTAAACCTAAAGAGAATTAGATTTGAAAAAGGTTTTTAAAAAAAACTTGTAGAAAAATAAAATTTTGACAACATTTTCAAGATTAAAAAAAATAAAATTTTCACGAAAAAGTTTTTATAACAATAAATAACAATAAAATGAATAATATAATAATATATAAGTAATATAAATATTTTAAATTTTAAAGATATTTTTGTGGAAATAAAAATTCGACAAAATTTTCCAGTGAGACTTTCCCATTGTGTTTCGCTGGGTGTTATTAACCATTCGCATTTAAAAAAATATTTCTCTCAAGTGGTATTTATTATAAAAGTAGTTAAAGATAAAAGTTTTGACACAAAAATATAATAGAGATGAAATGCCATCTTGGATAGAGTCTTACACTTAATGATGAGTTTGAGTAAATGTCAATTTTGCTCGTTTTGTCTTTTGTCTCCATAGATAACTTTAAGGCAAACACCCCCAAAGCACACCCCCATTTATGGTGGCTTTCACACTCAAATTAAATATCTGTCAAGACTCTTATGTTTTTGATTATCCTGTGCAACTGGCCTTTATTACTGTACCATCTTTATCCTTTGTTAGTTGCGACTATTGTTTTCTCTTTGTTTACTAGGGATGCCCATAAAGACTTTGCTAAGGTGGTGATAGGGAAATTTTGAAATTTTATAATAATTTTAATAAATTTATACAGAAACCATTTTTAATGTTTATGGTAAGAATATATAATACATTTATTTTTTAAAAAAAATCTCATTGCTAAAAAAATTTGTTCAGGTCACCGCAAGTTTTTTACTATAAATGTAGCCCTATTCACCATTAAACATCCAAAGGATGGACAGTGACTTGAAATAAAGAGACAATGTTAAATAGTATGTTTAGAGTTGGCAAAGTTCAGACCTAATCAACACAATGACAGCAATGCTCATGAAACAACAGAAACAACAACAAAAAACACTGAACTATACTCAACCAACTGACTACTGACACGATACTGTCCATCAACCCCTGAAATATGTGGTTATTTAAGGACTGTATCTCAGTGTGGTGGCAAATTAAGCAAAAAAAACATACTAAACCGCCTAAAGTCTTGCCTAGATTTGGCAGAATGGTTCCGTCCGCCGAAACCAGATCTATCACAGTTTTGTTTCACTGAGTTGTAAGAAATAAAATTTTGACAAAATTTCCTTTGGTAATAAAATTTTGTCAAATTTTCTATCGAAATAAAATTTTTAAAAACTTTCTATAAATATACAACTTTAGCACATTTTCTATAGAAATAAATTTTTTACAAAATGTTCTATAGAAATAATATTTTGACTAAATTTATACCGAAATAAAATTTTGTCAAAATTTTCTATAAAAATAAAATTTTGACAAAATTTTAAAACTTCCTCTAACACTGTCTTCTAAATTGTAAGTTAGTCCAAACGTGGTATATATTAAACTAAAAAAAGTATATACGGCCGTAAGTTCGGCCAGGTCGAATCTTATGTACTTCTACGAAAGACTGTCATCCACAATCGAATTACTTGGGTTGTGGTATCTTAAAACTTCTTAACATCGTTTTCTAAAATTGTGAGTTAGTCCATATGTGTTATATATTATACAAAAAAGGTATGTATAGGTAAGTCTGCAAATAACAAGTAAGGAAAGTCTAAAGTCGGGCGGGGCCGACTATATTATACCCGGCACCATATAGACCGATATGGACCTAGTTAGGCATGGTTGTTAACGGCCATATACTAGCACAAAGTACCAAATTTCGACTGACTCGGATGAAATTTGCTCCTCCAAAAGCCTCCAAAACCAAATCTGGGGATCGGTTAATATGGGGCTCTATATGATTATGGACTGATATGGACCACTTTTGGCATGGTTGTTAAATATCATATATTACCACCACGTACCAAATTTCAACCGGATCGGATGAATTTTGCTCTTCCAAGAGGCTCCGGAGTTCAAATCTGGGAATCGGTTGATATGGGGGATGTATATAATTATTCGATATGGACCAATTTTTGCATAGTTGTTATAGACCATATATTTACACCGTGTCTCTTAGAGGCTCCGCAAGCCAAATATGGGGATCGGTTTATATTGGGGCTATATATAATTATGGACCGATGTGGAACAAATTTAGCACGGCTGTTAGAGACCATATACCATATGGTACATGGTACCAAATTTCAGCCGGAACGGATTACATTTTGCTTTTCTTAGAGACTCCGCAAGCCAAATCGCGGGATCGGTTTATATGGAGGCTATATATAATTATGGACCGATGTGGGTGCTATACTTAATTATGGACAGATGTGGACCAATTTTTGCATGGTTGTTAGAGATCATATGCTGATACCATGTACCAAATTTCAGCCGGAAGTTTGCATGATTTCAACAGACGGACGGACGGATCGACTCAGAATTTCAAACCGACCCAGAATATATATACTTTATGGGGTCTTATTTCGATGTGTTACAAACGGAATGACAAAGTTAATATTGCCTCATCCTATGGTGGAGGGTATAAAAACTGGAACTCATTGCAGGTAAGCTCCCAACAAGCTATCGACTTGAAACTTGGCGTAAGTAGTTGTTATTGATGTAGGTCGGATGGTATTGCAAATGGGCCATTTTGTATAGACCCCATATAAACCGACCACCAGATTTGACTTGCGGAACCTCATAGAGAATCAAATTTCATCCGCTTCGGTTGAAATTTGGTACGTGGCGTTAGCATATGGTCTCTAACAACCATGCAAAAATAGGTCCATATCGGCCCGTAATTATATATAGCCCCCATATAAACCGATCCCCAGATTTGACCTGCGGAGCCTCTCGGAGGAATAAAATTCATCCGATCTGGTTGAAAGTTTGTACGATGTGTACGTATTGGGTATCCAACAACCATGCGAAAATTGGTCCATATCGAATAATTATATACATCCCCCATATCAACCGATTCCCAGATTTGAACTCCGGAGCCTCTTGGAAGAGCAAAATTCATCCGATCCGGTTGAAATTTGGTACGTGGTTTTGCATATGGTCTCTAATAACCATGCAAAAATTCGTCCATATCGGTTCATATATATCCCCAATATAAATCCATCCGCAGATTTGACCTCCGGAACCTCTTGGAGGAGTAAAGTTCATCCGATTCGGTTGAAATTTGGTACATTGCGCTAGTATATGGCCGCTAACAACCACGCCAAAATTGGTCCATATCTGTCAATAGTTATATATAGCCGATCCACAATCACAAAAAAATTGGTCCATATCGGTTCATAATCATGGTTGCCACTCGAACAAAAATAATCTACCAAAATGTTGTCAAAATTTTATTACTATAGAAAATTTTGTCAAAATTTTATTTCTGTAGAAAATTTTGTCAAAATTTAATTTTTATAGAAAATTTTATTTCTATAGAATATTTTGTCAAAATTTTATTTCTAACGAAAATTTTGTCAAATTTTTATTTCTATAGAAAATTTAGTCAAAATTTAATTTCTATATAAATTTTTATCAAAATTTTGTTTCTACATAAAATTTTGTCAAAATGGTATTTTCATAGAAAATTTTATTAAGATTGGATTTCTATAGAAAATTTTGTCAAAATTTTATTTTTTATAGACAAATTTGTCAAACTTTTATTTTTTTATAAAAAATTTTGTCAAAATTTTATTTCTATAGAAAATTTCGTCAACATTTTGTTTCTATAGAAGATTTTGTCAAAATTTTATTTCTGTAGAAAATTTTGTCAAAAATTTATTTCTATAGAAAATTTTGTCAAAATTTTATTTGTATAGAAAATTTTGTCAAAATTTTATTTCTATAGAAAATTTTGTCAAAATTTTATTTCTATATAAAATTTTGTCAAAATGTTATTTTCATAGAAAATTTTATCAAAGTTGTATTTCTATAGAAAATTTTGTCAAAATTTTATTCTTATAGAAAAATTTGTCAAACTTTTATTTTTTTATAAAAAATTTTGTTAAAATTTTATTTCTATAGAAAATGTTCTCAAAACTTTTCTATATAAAATTTTGTCAAAATTTTATTTCTACAAAAAATATTGTCAAAATGGTATTTTCATAGAAAATTTTGTCAAAATTTTATTCTTATAGAAAAATTTGTCAATCTTTTTTTTTTATTAAAAATTTTCTCAAAATTTTATTTCTATAGAAAATGTTCTCAAAACTTTTTCTATAGAAAGTTTTGTCAGAATTTTATTTCTATAGAAAAATTATAAAATTATAAAATTTTTTAAAATAGTATTTTCATAGAAAATTTTATCAAAATTTTGTCAAATTTTATTTTTATAGAAAAACTTGTCAAACTTTTATTTTTTTATAAAAAATTTTGTCAAAATTTTGTTTCTATAGTTTTGTCAAAATTTTATTTCTGTAGAAAATTTTGTGAAAATTTTATTTCTATAGAAAATTTTGGCCAAATTTTATTTCTATATAAAATTTTGTCAAAATGTTATTTTCATAGAAAAATTTGTCAAACTTTTATTTTTTATAAAAAATTTTGTCAAAATTTTATTTCTATAGAAAATGTTCTCAAAACTTTTTCTATAGAAAATTTTGTAAAAATTTTGTTTCTATAGAAAATTTTGTCAAAATTTTATTTCTATAGAAAATTTTGTCAAAATTTTATTTCTATAGATATTGTTCTCAAAATTTTATTTCTATAGCAAATTTTTGTCAAGATTTTATTTCTATAGAAAATTTTGTCAAACTGAATTATATACGTATTTACTCGGCCTTTTTTTGTGGATGACAGTCTTTAGTAGAAGTTTCTACGTAATCCATGGTGGAAGGTACATAAGATTCGGCCTGGCCGAACTTACAGCCGTATATACTTTTTTTCGTTTTTTGACTTCGAAAATCTTCTCTTCTCTAAAAAAAAAATGACGTCAGGCAAAATTCCGAGCCATCAACAATATCAATTTGTTTGAAAAACATGAAATAAATGTATCTCCATAGTCCCTGAGGTTTCATTTACCAAACATTTAATTTCAAAAGGATTAAAATATAATTTCATATTTAAATAAAAATACATTAAAAAACAACAAAAAATCAAAATCAAATCGCATATGCAGATATTATGAAGTTCATATAGATATATTATTAGATATCTTTTCAGCTCAATCAACAATTCACTCAATCATAAAAATCCATAGAGAAAATATGTGTGTAGTTGTAATGGCATGTCAATATGTATGATCCTTTTGTCCTTCATAACAATGTCCATCCATTCGAATGCGAATGTCATATACAAATATTGATGAAGAAAAAAATCCAAAAAAAAGTAAGATTCCAATATACAAAAAAAAAAAAAACTACCCAAAGGATTTTCAATCGAATCTGTCAAATGGTTCACAAAAATATCAGACTTCAATCAAATCATACGGATGAAATGAAAACTCACAAACATAGACATACACTCATACAAATTTGTACATATCACTCTTCATATTTTTTCGCCCCTTCCCTGTTCGTACTTACTATGGGTGAGGAGGGGGGGGTGTCCAACACATGTTAACGTGGGACAATGTGACGACCCTCCTTCAATAGTGACCAAAGGGAAAATGTCACATTCACAATTCAAAATTATATATTTGCTGTTAAAAATGATGAACGAGAAGAAGCAGCAGCATCAGCAGCAATAGTAGCCAAAGCCATCAGCCCCACCAGCTGAGCAGCAAGGACACTGGAATTTGCAAATCATGACAAGTTGATAAGGAAACGACCCTCAAAGGATTTCTATCTGAACGTCAAAAAAATATCATAAATGACTGACGAACTGGCAGACGAACGTACGGACGGATAGATATTCACTAACTTGAAGCAGAGTTAAATATTTCCATAGACAAGTTATGAATTGATGCGGTCATTGCACACTTGAAAAAAAGGGATCGAATCAATGAATAGAAATAAATGACCATGGATAGCTATACCCAGCAAAAAAGGTAAGATGATTACGAAAGGGGTAACTCGAGAGAGAGCATATGATTTTTGATGATGATGGTCAGTCAGTCAGTTAGTACGTCACCCAGTCATTCATTTATTCATGTGGATTGCCAGTTCGAGTCACTTGTCATAGTTTTTTTTCCCAAGAAAAGGGTTATGATTGAGTGACAGGGCGAATTCTTTAATTATTGATGTTAAAGGCAAAAATCACAATTTACACATAGAGTTTGGGAATTTTCAGAACTTGAAATGTTAGGAAAAAATTGTAAATAAATATGTTAAAATAGTGAAGCTTGGTACCTAACACCTTCATACAATGCAGTAAAAATCAATTATTTAAGCTTCTAGTATTTGGCATATAGAAGAAAGCCCACTGATATTTACAGGTTTTGGTTACGTTTTATGCTAATTTTATTAAGATTGAAATTTATTTCCTTTTTTGAGTTTGTTTTGTATTTGTTGTTAGCTTTCAATTTAAAAAAATAAAATTTAGCTAATTTTGAAAAATTAGAGTCATTTTGGTAACAGTTTGTAAAACAGATGAAAATTTTAAATTTCCCCCTTTCATTCCTCCTCCTTCTATTTTTGTGCATTCGTTGTATGGGATCGAAGCACTGCGTCCGTCCATTTGTTGAAATCACGCAAACTTCCGAACGAAATAAGCTATCGACTTCAAACTTGACACAAGAAGTTGTTATTGATATAGGTCAGATGGTATTGCAAATGGGCCATATCGGACCATACATTAAGTATAGCCCCCATATAAACCGACCCCCATATTTCGCTTGCGGAGACTCTTGGAACAATTAACCCATATCTGTCCATAATTATATATAGCACCCTTATAAACCGACCTCCAGAGCCTATTAGAGGAGCAAAATTCATCCGATCCGATTGAAATATGGTACGTGGTGTTAGTATATGGTATCTAACAACCATGCAAAAATTAGTCCATATCGGTCTATAATCATATGTAGCCTCCATATAAACCGATCCCCAGATTTGAACTCCGGAGCCTCTTGGAGTATAAAATTTTATCCGATCCAGTTGGAATTTGGTACGTGATGTTAGAATATGGTCTCTAACAACCATGCAAAAAGTTGTCCATACCGGTCCATAATTATATCCCCAGATTTGACATCCGGAGCCTCTTGGATGAGAAAATTTCATCCGACCCGGTTGAAATTTGATACGTGGTGTTAGTATATAGTCTACAACAACCATATTGGTCCGTAATTATATATAGCCCCCCATATAAACCGATCCCCAGATTTGTCAAACAACATTTTCTTTTATGTAAAGCTGCCCTTTTGTAAGTCGAATCTCTTAAATATAAGGACAAAACTACTCCATTGAAAAATGTATCGACTTTTGGACAAGGAAAAAAATATATTACAAAAATGCGTTTTCTATGCTTAGCAAAATTCACATTCGTATTTTAAGGTTTTGAAATCTTTGGTATCATGACAATATTTTTTGAGTGTATTTAGGACAGAACCAAATATGAGAATTATATCTAAGTCTGAGGGGACTTGGTGGACAAATCCGACCCGCATAACAAGATTGACAACTGGTTTCTCCGGAAATTCAATTTAATTCTACATTGAAAATAATACTGTATTTGGCCAATAATTTATTTTCCATAAAATGCGTATGCTAGTGTTTCTCTGAGAAAAATTTTTTTTTCGTTAATCAAAAGTGAATGAAGTCGTTTTTTTCTATTGTTAGCATATTTGACTGTGGAATGAGTTTGTTTACAAACAATTATCTGGAACTGAGATCAATATTAGGATACGGTCACAAATATTTGACAATAATAAGTATATACAGCCGTAAGTTCGGCCAGGCCGAAGCTTATGTACCCTCCACCATGGATTGCGTAGAAACTTCTTCTAACCACTGCTATCCACAATCGAATTACTTAAGTTGCGGTAACGCTTGCCGATGGATAGGTATCTTAAAACCTCCTTCTAAAATGTATTTAAGTCCATACGTGGTATATATTAAATCAAAAAAGATCGATTAAATACGTTATTATTTCAAAATTTTGCAAATTTTCTATAGAAATAAAATTTTGAAAAAATTTTCTATAGAAATAAAATTTTAACAACATTTTCTAAAGAAATAAAATTTTAACAAAATTTTCTATAGAAATAAAATTTTAACAAAATTTTCTATAGAAATGACATTTTAACAAAATTTTCTATAAAAATAAAATTTTGACAAAAAAAATAAAGGTTTGACAAAATTTTCTATAGAAATAAAATTTTGTCAAAATTTTCTATAGAAATAAAATTTTGACAAAATTTTCTACAGAAATAAAATTTTGGTACATTATTTTTGGCTCGCGTGGCAACCATGATTATGAACCGATAAGTACCAATTTTTGTGTGAGATTTTTGGAGATCGGCTATATATAACTATAGACCGATATGGACCAATTTTGGTATGGTTGTTAGCGACCATACACAGAAAAAAATTTCACGAAAATTTTTCCAATTAAAATTTTAATTGAGTTTTAAAAAATATTCAATTAAAAATTTAATTGAATCAACAAATTTTTTAATTGAAACAAAAATCAATCACAAAAATTAATAGTATCAATTAATTTTCTAATTGGGTCAATTAATTTTTTAATTGACCTTCAATTAATTTTTTAATTGATACTATCATTTCTGTGATTGAAGACATTTCAATTAAAAAATTAACTGGATCAATTAATTTCGTGATTGAATCAGAAAAAAATTTTTTTGTGTGTATACTAACACCACGTTCCAAATTGGAACCGGATGGGATGAATTTTGCTTTTCCAAAAGGCTCCGGAAGTCAAATCTGGAGAACGGTTTATATGGGGGCTATATATAATTATGGACCGTTATGGACCAATTCTGGCACGGTTGTTAGAGACCATATACTAACACCATGTTCCAAATTTCAACCGGATCGGATGAATTTTGCTCCTTCAAGACGCTCCGGAGTAGAGGTGTGAACGTGAAAAATAGTTTACTCACGCTCACGCTCACGCACACTCAATACTGAAAAATCATACTCACGCACGATATTTTTTGGTAAGACTCACGCACACTCACGAAAAAAAAAATTTGTACTCACGCACGAAAACGTCGTGACTCACGAAAAATATCGTGACCCACGAATAATTTTATGATTAATTTGCCTTACCGAAGTGTCTGAAAACTGAGCCTTATTAAATCGAGAGTGGTATTAAACTGAGCCTTATTAAATCGATAAATTATCGAGAGTGGTATTAAACTCTTAACATCCCAGGTGTCACTAAAATTGTAATTGAATTTAACTCTTATGAGTTTTATGTTGGTGAGCGGGATTATTTTCGTGAGCGTAAATCTTTACTCACGCACACTCACGAAGATATTATTTTCGTGACTCACGTACGACATTTTGGTTTGTTAATCACGCTCACGCACACTCACGCTGTTGTCATTAGCGTTACTCACGCACGAATCACGAAAATTTTCGTGAGTCACGACAATTTCGTGTCACGTGCACACCTCTACTCCGGAGGTCAAATCTGGAGAATGGTTTATATGGGTGCTATATATAATTATAGACCGATATGGACCAATTCTGGCACGGTTCTTAGATATCATATACTAACACCATGTTCTAAATTTCAAACGGATTGGGTGAAATTTGCTTCCCTTAGAGACTCCGCAAGCCAAATCTGGGAATCGGTTTATATGGGGGGCTGTATATAATTATGAACCGATGTGGGCCAATTTTTGTGCCGGGTTTAGAGACCATATACCAACATCATGTAGCAAATTTCAGGCGGATCGGATGAAATTTGTTTCTCTTTGGGGATCGGTTTATATGGGGGCTATTTACCTAGTGTGACCATACCCTTACAGACTTAGTCCTTAAATTCTGTAGGCACATGAGACATATAAAGCGATGCTAATCAGTGCAAGGCGACGGAATGAATAATGACCGGGCATCTGGAATTGATAGCACTTTTGTGACGAATAGCAGCAGCAGAGGATATTACAGTTCCCTCAACTAGTTGAATTTGAAGATTATAAAAAGTCGATTTTCCAATTTAGGCATTGATTCAACAGAAGAAAATAATCGAGAAGGATCAGTGGTAGAAGTGCCCATATGTAATAGGTAAAGGGTGATTTGTTAAGAGCTTGATAACTTTTTTAAAAAAAAAACGCATAAAATTTGCAAAATCTCATCGGTTCTTTATTTGAAACGTTAGATTGGTCCATGACATTTACTTTTTGAAGATAATTTCATTTAAATGTTGACCGCGGCTGCGTCTTAGGTGGTCCATTCGGAAAGTCCAATTTTGGGCAACTTTTTCGAGCATTTCGGCCGGAATAGCCCGAATTTCTTCGGAAATGTTGTCTTCCAAAGCTGGAATAGTTGCTGGCTTATTTCTGTAGACTTTAGACTTGACGTAGCCCCACAAAAAATAGTCTAAAGGCGTCAAATCGCATGATCTTGGTGGCCAACTTACCGGCCCATTTCTTGAGATGAATTGTTCTCCGAAGTTTTCCCTCAAAATGGCCATAGAATCGCGAGCTGTGTGGCATGTAGCGCCATCTTGTTGAAACCACATGTCAACCAAGTTCAGTTCTTCCATTTTTGGCAACAAAAAGTTTGTTAGCATCGAACGATAGCGATCGCCATTCACCGTAACGTTGCGTCCAACAGCATCTTTGAAAAAATACGGTCCAATGATTCCACCAGCGTACAAACCACACCAAACAGTGCATTTTTCGGGATGCATGGGCAGTTCTTGAACGGCTTCTGGTTGCTCTTCACTCCAAATGCGGCAATTTTGCTTATTTACGTAGCCATTCAACCAGAAATGAGCCTCATCGCTGAACAAAATTTGTCGATAAAAAAGCGGATTTTCTGCCAACTTTTCTAGGGCCCATTCACTGAAAATTCGACGTTGTGGCAGATCGTAAGTCTATTCATGATGAAATGTCAAAGCATACTGAGCATCTTTCTCTTTGACACCATGTCTGAAATCCCACGTGATCTGTCAAATACTAATGCATGAAAATCCTAACCTCAAAAGAATCACCCTTTACTTTTAGTTAATATGGTATCACAATGGACTGAATAGTCGAAGTGAGCCTGAAACTTAATCGGGCTGCCACTTTAATCTAACCTATTTAGGCATATATGTTATATGGACCAAGTATCTACGCGATGTTGGTTGTCTCATATTCCAATGGATGACGAATAAACAGCCAAATTAAGACATAACAGAGAAGCAACCTTCATAATCCCAAATAATATCCATCATCCATGAATTCTGCTTAGAGAGACCGGCCAACTCAAAGCTACCGGTTGGGCCCCTGTAAAAAAGTACATTAAAAGGAACAACTTAAAAATTTGTACTACCAATTTATAAAATAGCCAACAATCAGAAAAACGGCCGGATAAAACAAAACGACAAACGAGGAAGAAACTTTCGAAAGAAATGCAAACTGCTCGATGGATAACGGCGCGTGTATGACAAACAAGAAAAAAGATGAAACAAATGAAGCAATAAATTTCGTTGACAAAAAACATGCAACACCCAAAGATTTTGGTGTTCAAACCACAATGAAAGTCAGGCAACGTCATAAGACCATTGTCGCCGAGGGGGTAAAAGCATCATGAATGGAAAGTATTTCGTGTTTTTTTTTTTGTACTCGAATGGTAAATATCATATTTATACGAGGCGAGGTAGTGGAAGTTTCAAAACTATAATAATACAAAGTTTGAGAAGTTTACCCAAGGAGATCCGTAATGCGTATAGTTCAGTTGCGATGTGTATTTTTTTGGTACGATTGCGATTGCTGGACCAGACGAATCAAACTGTAAATGAACTTCCATCGTATCAATGCTATGAGAAGTTGCGAATAATTTGGAATTTATCCTTAATCCTTATATAATAGATCTTAATAGAATAGGTTGTAGACGATGACACCAATACTTTAATCGAATTTATGTCCACAAATACTATTAAATATTGTAATTCCTCGATGTAATTTTCTCATCTTATTCTTCAAGAGGTGGTCTTCTTTAAAGTTGCTCATGAACTTCCATATATCCATCTTCTTTAGAGTTGCTTAAATCATCCAACCAAATTGTGCAAGTGTCATCATATTTAAGGCATATTCTTAGCATATGTTTCCCAAGTGTGTCAGCCCAGTTATGATGCAAATTAAAGGCCTCATCAAATTTTCGAAATTCCCACGGTTTTTTCCGTTCAACTTCCTCATATTTGACATCAATTCTGGAAAGATATGAAGACAGCGGAGGGAAAACATACACAAGGACATTATTCGTTCCACGAGTCCGCTCCTTAGCCACGACATCTGATTCTTCATTTCCAATTATTCCACAGTGCCCAGGTAATCAGAACAGAGTTACATTATGCAGTTCAGTAAGAACCCTAAACTCTCTACGACAGCGGCTGACTACCTTCATAGGTGCTCGGCTATCGATGAAAAAGCTGATATCGTTTCTGTGATTGCAGAAATGTCTGCCTGTCCCGTAGGTTAGGTTAGGTGGCAGCCCGATGTATCACGCTCACTTAGACTATTCAGTCCATTGTGATACCACATTGGTGAACTTCTCTCTTATCACGGAGTGCTGCCCGATTCCATGTGAAGCTCAATGACAAGGGACCTCCTTTTTATAACCGAGTCCGAACGGCGTTCCACATTGCAGTGAAACCACTTAGAGAAGTTTTGAAACCCTCACAAATGTCACCAACATTACTGAGGTGGGATAATCCACCGCTGAAAAACTTTTTGGTGTTCGGTCGAAGCAGGAATCGAACCCACGACCCTGTGTATGAAAGGCGGACATGCTAACCATTGCACCACGGTGGCTCCTTGCCTGTCCCTTACGTGATGTTCTTATCTTACAAGCATCCTACAGGGTGGTTGATATGTATTGCAATGTGACAGATAACAAATTAATTCCAGGAACAATTAATTTTATTGTTTACAAGCTTACAAAAGCATTTTGATCTATGGCATTCAGAAATAAGGTCATCCCTGATATAATGCAAAGTTAATAAGGTGATTGCTTGATATTTGGCTGGAACACTAAACGTCGGAGCCCTCCAGCATTTAAAGGTGAATAAATCTTTTTGTGCTCTCACCATTTCTGGTTACTGTCATACTGGCGGTGATACTGTGAAAGTGGACAAAAAAAGTCCAACAACACCGAAAAGGATCCGAAATCCACGTGCTACTGTTAGAAAAATTCCTTATGAGCTGAACATATCGCGTGACTAAAGCCATTGGTCCGTTGGTTTGGAGTATAGCTATTGAAGTTACCAAAAGTGAAAGAGCTCAACGATGTACAGCAAATGTTATACTGGAAAGAGCCAAGGAGTTGCTTAGCTTGCGCGAAAGTGGTCAGATACCGAAATTGGTTTTCTCCAAAATTTTGACAAAACTATCTTTAGAAATAAAATTTAAAAAAAAATTTGCAATAGAAATAAAATTCTGACAAAATTATCTTTAGAAATAAAAAATTTTGACAACATTTTCTATAGAAATAAAATGTTGACAAAATTTTCTATACAAATAAAATTTTGACAAAATATTCTATAGAAATAAAATTTTACCAAAATTTTCTATTGAAGTAAAATTTTGGCAAAATTTTCTATAAAAATAAAATTTTGACAAAATTTTCTATAAAATAAAATGTTAACAAAATTCTTTAAAAGAAATAAATTTTGACAAAATTTTCTATATAAATAAAAATGTTGACAAAATTTTCTACAGAAATAAAATTTTTACAAAATTTTGTATAGAAATATAATTTTAACAAAATTGTCTATAAAAAGAAAATATTGACAACATTTTCTACAGAAATAAAATGTTGACAAAATGTTCTATAGAAATAAAATTTTGACAAAATGTTCTATAGAAATTAAATTTTGACAAAATTTTCTATAGAAATAAAATGTTGATAAAATTCTATAAAAGAAATAAATTTTGACAAAATTTTTTATATAAATAAAAATGTTGACAGAATTTTCTACAGAAATAAAATTTTTACAAAATTTTCTATAGAAACATAATTTTAACAAAATTTTCTATAGAAATAAAATTTTGACCAAAATATATATAGAAATAAAATTTTGACCAAAATTTATATAGAAATAAAATTTTGACAAAATTTTCTATAGAAATAAAATAATGACAAAATTTTCTTTAGAAATAACATTTTGACCAAAATTTCTATACAAATTACATTTTGACAAAATTTTCTATAGAAATAAAATTTTGAAAAAATTTTCAAAATTTTATTTTCAATAGAAATAAAATTTTGAAAAAATTTTCTATAGAAATAAAATTTTGACAAAATTTTCTATAGAAATAAAATTTTGACATAATTTTCTATAGAAATAAAATTTTTACAAAATTTTCTATACAAATAAAATATTGACTAAATTTTCTATAGATATAAAATTTTAACAAAATTTTCTATAGAAATAATATTTTATTTCTATACATATAAAATATTGACAAAATTTTCTATAGAAATAAAATTTTGACAAAATTTTCCATAGAAATAAAATGTTGACAAAATTTTCTATAGAAATAAAATTTTGACAAAATTCTTTAAAAAAATAAATTTTGACAAAATTTTCTAAATAAATAAAATTGTTGACAAAATTTTCTACAGAAATAAAATTTTTAAAAAATTTTCTATAGAAATAAAATTTTAACAAAATTTTCTATAGAAATAAAATTTTGACCAAAATTTATAAAGGAATAAAATTTTGACAAAATTTTCTATACAAATATAATTTTGACAAAATTTTCTGTAAAAAGAAAATATTGACAAAATTTTCTATAAAAAAAAATATTAGCAAAATTTTCTATAAAAATAAAATTTTGACAAAATTTTCTATAGAAATAAGATTGTGACAAAATTTTCTATAGAAATAAAATTGTGACGAAATTTTCTATAGAAAAAAAATTTTGACAAAATTTTCTATAGAACTAAAATTTGGACAAAAATTTCTATAGAAATAAAATTTTGACAAAAAAATCTATAGAAATAAAATGTTGACAAAATATTGTACAGAAATAAAATTTTTACAAAATTTACTATAGAAATAAAATTTTTACAAAGTTTTCTATAGACATAAAATTTTGACAAAATTTTCTACAGAAATAAAATTTTGACTAAATTTTCTATAGAAATACAATTATGACTAAATTTTCTATAGAAATAAAATTTTGACAAAATTTTCTATAGAAATAAAATTTTGACAAAAATTTCTATAGAAATAAAATTTTGACTAAATTTTCTATACAAATAAAATTTTGACTAAAATTTCTATAGATATAAAATTTTGACAAAATTTTCTATGAAAATAACACATTGAAAAAATTTTCTATAGAAATAAAATTTTGACAAAATTTTCCATAGAAATAAAATTTTGACGAAATTTTCTATAGAAATAAAATTTTGACGAAATTTTCTATATATAAAAATGTTGACAAAATTTTCTATAGAAATTAAATTTTGACGAAATATACTACAGAAATAAAAAATTGAAAAATGTTTCTATAGATATAAAAAAATTTTGACAAAATTCTTTTAAAGAAATACATTTTGACAAAATTTTCTTTATAAGTAAAAATTTTGACAAAATTCTTTAAAATAAATAAATTTTGACAAAATTGCCTATAGAAATAAAATTAAAAGAAAATCTATAGAAATAACATTTTGACAAAATTTTCTGTAGATATAAAAGTTTGACAAATTTTTCTATAGAATTATAATTTTGACAAAATTTTCTATGGAAATAAAATTTTGACAAAATTTGCTATATAGAAATAAAATTTTGAAGAAATTTTCTATTCCCAACTGCAGTGATTGATAGCAGGTCAGCTGACGTGTGTCTCATCTGTATTGAGCAAACATGACTTCTCGCATCTACCCTCGTATTAAAACATCTGCAATTTGTGTTTGTTCCCCACAAGAATGTGTGTGTCGTAAGTTCCTTGGTGACGAGATGGCGAAAACGAGAGCCGTAAGTGAAACAGGGAGCATATATCACTCACATGTGTGTCAAATGACAAACAACTGACAAGTGACACAAGAAAGTATAGAGACATCTTTTTGGCATGTCAGTCTCATACGCTATGTGTCGCAGTTTTGCTCACGTTCATTTTCCATTATTCGTCGTCTTTGCCCATAGTGTGTGACACTGCACTCTTCAACCATTGTCGAAGATGTGGTGTAGCAGAGAACGCTGCAGGAAAGACATTTGGTGACTTTTAAGCATTACCATCATTTAATAAAATATTTTTGGCACTCATCTTTGCTGGACATTATATTCATTCATTCTCTTTTCGAAATTTAGGATTTCTTTTTCCTTTGTTTTTATTTTAGAAGCATGGGGAAAGGAAATCTACAAAAGCAACTTATGATTGTATTATGATTTTGCCTGTGAAAAATGTCATTTGATGTGCCATTTTGAGTATATTTCATAGTACATCGCAATACTGTGTGAATTAATGGAATAGCTGCCACATAAGGCGGTCGCCAGAAAGACGAAAATGACGCCACTAGTTTTTCAGAGATGACAGTGCAAAAATATGATTATGATGCAAAACTATGCACAAAAGGCATCACGCATCATCTTCAAGTGTTTGTTTGATTTTAAGATTATTCATTTGTCGGTAAGTACTTTTTTCCTGTACATATATATGTACAGTGGGAAATTCGATGGGTAAAACGGGACCAACTATATCAAGCCCTAAATCATCCCTCCTGAATTAGTAAACCTAACCTTAAAGTGGCAGCCCGATTTTCGACTCACTTGGACTATTAAGTCCATTGTGATACCACATTAGCTAAAATACCTATTATATATATATATATACATATTACGGGAAGCACTTAGTGATAAGAGAGAAGTTCACCAATGTGGTATCACAATGGACTGAATAGTCTAAGTGAGCCTGATACATCGGGCTGCCACCTAACCTATTACATATAGGTACTTCTAGTTTTTTTACCCCATCCGATTATTTTCCTCTGTTTAACATTAGTAGACTGCATAATTTAACGTTTTCCATGTCAACCAGTAATCTAAGGGCGTTTTCGTTTCGCAAAAAATATGTTGCCCTGGGGTTAGACTACTTCTTCCCTCATTGTATTTTCGCTCAAATAATAGTGTCATTCCAAAGATATTGTTAATTCATAATATTGTGAGGGATACTGGGTCCAAAATCTATGACAGTGTCCTTTATATTTGGCAATCAATTTCAAGAATGTTGCACCTTTTTTCCCAATCGAAATCGCCATAAAGTTATATGCTCCTAAAATTCGCTTACGCCTTATCTAGTGAGCGGTTTAAGTTTAAATGGGGCCATATTTGCTTGGTGTCGTTACAACCATTGCAATTCTCGCATTGAACATTTACCATCAAAAAGCCTTCTCAGGCATTAACAGCTTGCAGGTAGCCAGAGGCATACCAACAGATTCTAGTTCCCCTGGAATATGTAAGGTAATTAGTTTTTTGCGCAGTTATTAGAGAGCCAGAATTGAAATATGAGGGTCGCTTTATATGGGGGCTATATGAACCGATCTGGACCAATTTTTGTGTGATTGGAGAGCGGTTTATCTGCGGGCTATATATAACTATAGACCGATATGGACCAAGTTTGACATGGTATTTAGCGGCCATATACTAGAATGGGATGAATTTCACCCCTCCAAGAGGCTCCGGAGATTAAATCTGGGGATCGGTTTATATGGGGGTTACATATAATTATGGGCCGATGTGGACCAATTTCTGCATGCTTATTATAGACCATATATGTTATGGACCGATGTGGACCAATTTTTGCATGGTCATTAGATACCATATACTAACACCATGTACCAAATTTCAGCCGGATCGAATGAAATTTGCTTCTCTTAGAGGCTCCGCAAACCAACTCTGGGGATCGGTTTATATGGGGGCTATTTATAATTATGGACCGATGTGGACCAATTTTTGCATGGTCATTAGAGACCATATACTAACACCATATACCAAATTTCAGCCGGATCGAATGAAATTTGATCCCGATTTGGATTGCGAGGCCGCTAAGAGAAGAAAATTTCATCCGATCCGGCTGAAATTTGGTACAAACCGATCCCCAGATTTGACCTCCAGAGCCCCTTGGAAGAGCAAAATTCTTCCCATTCGGTTGAAATTTGGTACGTGATGTTAGTATATGGTATCCAACAACCATGCAGGAATTGGTCGATATCAGTCCATAATTATATATAGCTCCCATATAAACCGATCCCCAGATTTGACCTCCGGTGCCTTTTTGGAGAAGCAAAATTCATCCGATCTGCTTGAAATTTGGTACGTGATGACAGTATATGATATTTAACAACCATGCCAAAAGTGGTTCATATCAGTCCATAATCATATATAGGTTTTGGAGCCACTTGGAGGAGCAAATTTCATCCGAGTCAGTTGAAATTTGGTACATTGTGCTAGTATATGGCCGTTAACAACCATGCCTAACTAAGTCCATATTAGTCTATAGTTATATATAGCCCTCAGATAAATCGATACCCAATCACAAAAAATTGGTCCATGTCAAGTTCATAATTGTATATAACCCCGATATAAGCGACCCCCATATTTCAATTCTGGCTCTCTACGTACCGTGCAAAATTCCATATCGATTCGTAATTATTTGTAGACTTACTTATAAATAACTTTATATAGCACGTATGGACTAACTCATAATTTAGAAAACGATGTTAAGAAGTTTTAAGATACCTCAACCCAAGTAATTCGATAGTGGATGACAGTCTTTCGTAGAAGTTTCTATGCAATCCATGGTGGAGGGTACATAAGATTCGGCCTGGCCGAACTTACGGTCGTATATACTTGTTGACCTTCAATTAATTTTTTAATTGATACTTTGATTTCTATGATTGAAGACATTTCAATTAAAAAATTAATTGGATCAATTAATTTCGTGATTGAAACAGAAACATTATTTTTTGTGTGTACTTTATGGGGTCTTAGAGCAATATTTCGATGGATGTGTCCTATGGTGGAGGGTATAAAAAGAGGAAATCCCTCAATTACTGTGGGTAATAAATCCACATTTTGTGAAAATCAGGCAATATATTTATGTAAGAGCTATATGTAAATCTGAACAAGTATATACAGCAGAAAGCTCGGCCGGGCCGAATCTTAAATACCCACCACCATGAACCAAATATTAGGGTTTCCTTTGAAATTTCAGCGGGGCTTGAGGTCTTGAGGACACTTCCAGAAGATAAATTTAAAGATTTCACCTATGAGGACTATATCAGATTCTGGATTTATAAGAACCATTTTTGTTTCAGTTTTAGAGGAATCATTAACATCTCTTGTAAGTGTGCAAGAGAATTATAAAATAACGTCTTGATTTGAAATCTTGAATCTGTAGAAGTAAAATCTGGAAATTTTACATTTAGTTTCAAGCAATTTTCATGATCAGTGCGCTTTCTACACCCTCAAGAAGTGAAGTCGGTCTATATGGAGGCATTACCAAATAGACCGATAAAAACTTAATCCGATACACGTTTTTGTGAGCCTAAAATAACAGAATATTTACAATTTCAGGCAAATCAGATAAAAACTACGGTTTCTAGAAACCCAAGGAGTTAAATCGGGAGATCGTTCTTATGGGGACTATACTAAAATATGAACCGATACTAACCGTTTTCGGCACACCTCTTTATGACCCGAAAATACCTCTAGATTTCCAATTTTAGGCAAGTAGGATAAAAACTTCGGATTCTAGAAGCCCAAGAAGTAAAATTGGGAAATCGGTCTATATGGGGGCTATACCAAAATATGGATCGATACTCACCATTTTCGGCACACCTCTTTATGGTTCTAAAATACCTCTAGATTTCCAATTTCAGACAAATTGGAAAAAAACTACGGTTTCTATAAGCCCAAGACCCCAAATCTGGAGGTCGTTTTATATGGGGACCATAACAAAACATAAACCTATACTCACAATTTTTGGCACACGTATTTGTGGTCCTACAGTACCTCTAGATTTCCAATTTCAGGTAAATTGAATAAATACTGCGGTTTCTATAAGCCCAAGAAATAAAATCGCGAGATCGGTCTATATGGGGGCTATACCAAAATAAAGACCGATACTCACAATTTTTGGCACACGTATTTGTGGTCCTACAATACCTCTAGATTTCCAATTTCAGACGAATTGGATAAAATTTACGGTTTCTATAAGCTCAAGAGCCCAAGTCGGAAGGTCAGTTTATATGGGGACTATATCAATACCTGGACCGATATAGCCCATCTTCGAACTTGACCTGCCTGCAGACAAAAGAGGAGTTTGTGAAAAATTTTAGTACGATTGCTTCATTTTTGAAGACAGTAGCGTGATTACAACAGACAGACAGACAGCCAGACAGACGGACATATCGTCTTAGAATTTCTCCCTGATCAAGAATATATATACTTTATATAGTCGGCTTGTATATTCCTATCTATGTAATAGGTCCCAATTTGTTGTTCTCAATGCTGCTCAGTCTAGTACTCTGCCGCTTTATTCGGGCGTGCCTCAGGGCTCAGTTTTGGGTCCATTGCTTTTTATTTTATATGCGAATGACCTATATAGATATACCGATTCCAGGAGTTGTAAGACATTCATGTTCGCTGATGACATTTTCTTACTATTTAATGGCTCTAGTTCTTCATCTGAAATTTTTGAGAGTGATATCAATTCCTGTCTAGATCGCTTTCTGGTGTGGTCTTCTATTAACCATCTCACAGTGAACGCGTTGAAAAGCAGAGCTATGGTATTTAGGTCGTCTAGAGGTTCGTTTGCATGTCCTAGGATTTTCCTAGGTCAGGAGGAGATTCAGCTTGTGGATAGGCATCGTTGCTTGGGTGTAATAATTGATACTGATCTTTCTTTTCAATATCATATCGATTCCGTATCAGGTAGAGTTTTTGGGACATTGCGCAGGATTTATGGGACCAACTTATTTTTGCCTCTTCCGGTTAAAATTAAATTGGCTCATGCTCTATTGATGTCCCTAGTATTATATGGTCTTGAAGTTGTTTCTGGAACTATCTTGCAACATTTTTCTAAGTTGAAGCGCATTGTCAATGTGATTGTACGCTTTGTATATAATGTAAGGCGTAGAACTTCCATTTCTGCATATGTAGTACGATTCCTTGGATGTTCGTTTAGGAGATTTGTTGATTATCGCAATATCCTATTGTTTTATAACATCATCCACACTTCTAGACCTTTAGATTTGGTTTCTACTTTTACCTTTTCGCGTTCTATTAGAAATGTTCAGATATTTATTCCTCGTATAAGGAGGAATATTTATGCTAGATCTTTTGTGGTCAGAATAGCTCGGTGATGGAATCGATTGCCTCTAGAACTACGCATTTTTTTCTCATTGTAATAACGCATTTCGTCTCAAACTCATGGAATATATGGCTAGTGCTACCTAAACTGTAAAGTTCTTGGACGATTTGCATCTCATCTATTGCATACACACTCGGTATATTCTATGTAACTCCTATGTATTTTTAAGTTATTGATTTTATGTTGACTTGCACTGTATATGGGACCAATTTCCACTTTTTTAATCGCTATTTTAATAGTCACTACACTGTTAGAAAAATATGTTTTTCATATGTTCCGATATAAACAAAATGTGTTTCGGGCACAATTTTTAAACACAATATATTTAAGTGCAAACATGTAATGTTCCTAAACTAACACAAAATGTTTGGGACACATATGTTAATATGTTAATATGTTAGAATATATTATGTTTGGGGCATGAATGTTTCATAAAAATAATATGTGTGAATGTAAACATATATAAATTTACAAATTTCGAGTAAACATATATATGTTGTGATACTTTATTCAGAGAGCGACAGAGAGAGAGTTAGTATAGAGAAAGAAATAGATATGGAAACCGGGAGGGTTGAATAAAAAATATCAACATAACACAGCGAGAGAATGAAATGAGAGCAATTTCTGTGAATGTATGTTGTTTCGGAAAACTGTTTTATAATAAGGCCAAAAATTTGGTATGCTTAAGTCTAAATATTATTTAATTTGAATAGTAGAATGAGTATTCGGAATAAAGAGAATAGATATTCGGAACCAAGAGAATAGACATTTGAAAAAAAAAACAGCATATTTGTATTACAGAAAAAGATGCGAAGAACTCAAAAATTTCGTGGAAGTGAAAATTATGTGAGGGAATGAACATAATCTTCTTTGGGAAATTCTTCCAAGCATATACTATTCTTGGACTCAAAATGCTTCCAAACATATAATATGGTCACATAAAACAAACATATTAATGTTTCGGCGGTATCCAATAATATATGTGCTTCCTGCAAAATATATTTGGAACATATGTTAGAGAAGCGATTTTTTTTGAGAGTGTACTACTCTTGCGGCTGGGGAGCCAATTAAATTAGTTTCTTCTTAGTTTAAGATATTAACTTGTTTACATTATATCGATGGCTCAGTATTTTTGTTATGATGTAATATATTTTTATAGGCCTCTATTGGCTTTGTATTGCAGAATTTTTGAATAAATAATAATAATAATAATAATAATAAATCGATATTTCGATGTGTTACAAACGGAATGACAAACTTATTATACCCCCGTCACCATTCTATGGTGGTGGGTATAAAAAAGAGTACTATGGTGAAATTTGAGAAAATCGGGCAATACATATATATGGGGGATATATCTAAATACGATCCGATTATTACTAAATTCAATAGCGTTCGTCCTTATGCCAAACAAAAAAAAAAAAAAAAAAACAATATATACCAACCCAGGAAAAAAGCGTCGCCAAAAAGGTAGTGAAAATGTTCTTTTTGGATCCGGGAGTGGTACCAAATTGACGCAGAAGCGATGAATTTAACATGGGCTTGTCATACGACGGATGTCCACCATTTCAACAGCCGCTGCACTGAATTTGCATCACTTCTTAAGGTGTTAGGCGAATTCAGTGTTTTGGATGTGAAATAAGAAATTTTGTGATATTTTGACAAATAAATAATTTAAAAATTTTTTATGATTTTTAATGCATTATAACGCTTGTTTGGAACTTTTGTGATCAAATATTTTCAAAAATTCTAAATTTTTCTACAAAGGATTTAGAATTTTTTTTTCGGCTAAATTTATATAATTTGTACCATTTTATTAATTCTTAATTTGTTTTTAACCTCTTTGAAAGACAAAAAAAAAATAAATTTCCCATTAAAAATATAAAAAAGTGAGTTATAATTGACTCAAATGAACTTCCTGTGCAGTTAAAATAAAGAACATCTTTGGTAGAGCATTTGTGGAAGTTCTTTTAAAGATGTACCTTGAGAAGGGAGCCACCGTGGTGCAATGGTTAGCATGCCCGCCTTGCATACACAAGGTCGTGGGTTCGATTCCTGCTTCGACCGAACACCAAAAAAGTTTTTCAGCGGTGGATTATCCCACCTCAGTAATGCTGGTGACATTTCTGAGGGTTTCAAAGCTTTTCTAAGTGGTTTCACTGCAATGGGGAACGCCGTTCGGACTCGGCTATAAAAAGGAGGTCCCTTGTCATTGAGCTTAACATGGAATCGGGCAGCACTCAGTGATAAGAGAGAAGTTCACCAATGTGGTATCACAACGGACTGAATAGTCTAAGTGAGCCTGATACATCGGGCTGCCACCTAACCTAACCTAACCTTGAGAAGAACTTCCAAATTTTTTTGCTGGGAAATTTTATTAAAATCGGTTAATAATTTAAACCGGAATACTGCGAACAAGAATTATATGGATAGACGGACAGATGAATGGATGGACAGACACCAGACGCTATATCGACTTAGGTGATGATTCTGAGTCGATCGTTATATATTTTATGGGGTTTAAAATCAAATCAAAACAAGTATATTCGGCCGTAAGTTCGGCAAGGCCGAAGCTTATGTACCCTCCATCATGGATTGCGTAAAAACTTCTTCTAAACACTGCCATCCACAATCGAATTACGTAAGTTGAGATAACGCTTGCCGATGGCAAGGTATCTTAAAACCTCCTAACACCATCTTCTAAATTGTATGTAAGTGCATACGTGGTATATATTAAATCAAAAAAGATCGATCCAATACGTATATAATTCAGTTTGACAAAGTAGACATAAAATTTTGACAACATTTTCCACAGAAATAAAATTTTAACAAAATTTTCTATAGAAATAAAATTTTCACAACATTTTCTATAGAAATAAAAATTTTGACAAAATTTTCTATAGAAATAAACTTTTGACAAAATATTCTATAGAAATAAAATCTTGGTAGATTAGTTTTGGCTCGAGTGGCAACCATGATTATGAACCGATATGGACCAATTTTTGTGTGATTGGACCAATTTTTGTGTGATTGGACCAATTTTGGTATGGTTGTTAGCGACCATATACTAACACCACGTTCCTAATTTGAACCGGATCGGATGAATTTTGCTCCTCCAAGAGGTTCCGGAGGTCAAATCTGGAGAACGTTTTATATGGGGGCTATATATAATTATGGACCGATATGGACCAATTCTGGCACGGTTGTTAAAGATCATATACTAACACCATGTTCAAAATTACAACCGGATCGGATGAAATTTGCTTCTCTTTGAGGCTCCGCAACCCAAATCTGGGGATCGGTTTATATGGGCGCTATATATAATTATGGACTGATGTGGACCAATTTTTGCACGGTTGTTATGGACCATATACCAATACCATGTACCAAATTTCAGCCGGATCGGATGCAATTTGCTTCTCTTTGAGGCTTCGCAAGCCAAATCTGGAGATGGGTTTATATGGGGTCTATATATAATTATGGACCGATGTGGACCAATTTTTGCATGGTTGTTAGAGACTGTATACCAACATCATGTACCAAATTTCAGCCGGATTGGATGAAAGTTGCTTCTCTTTGAGGCTCCGCAAGCCAAATCTGGGGATCGGTTTATATGGGGGCTATATATAATTATGGACCGATGTGGACCAATTTTTGCATGGTTGTTAGAGACTGTATACCAACATCATGTACCAAATTTCAGCCGGATTGGATGAAATTTGCTTCTCTTTGAGGCTCCGCAAGCCAAATCTGGGGATCGGATTATATGGGGGCTATATATAATTATGGACCGATGTGGACCAATTTTTGCATGGTTGTTAGAGACCATATACCAACATCATGCACCAAATTTCAGCCGGATCGGATGAAATTTGCTTCTCTTTGAGGCTCCGCAATCCAAATCTGGGGATCGGATTATATGGGGGCTATATATAATTATGGACCGATGTGGACCAATTTTTGCATGGTTGTTAGAGACCATATACCAACACCATATACCAAATTTCAGCCGGATCGGATGAAATATGGTTCTGTTAGAGGCTCCACAAGCCAAATCTGAGTGTCCCTTTATATGGGGGCTATACGGAAAAGTGGGCCGAGATGGCCCATTTGCAATACCATCCGACCTACATCGATAACAACTACTTGTGCCAAGTTTCAAGTCGATAGCTTGTTTCGTTCGGAAGTTAGCGTGATTTCAACAGACGGACGGACGGACGGACGGACGGACGGGCATGCTTAGATCGACTCAGAATTTCACCACGACCCAGAATATATATACTTCTTAGAGCAATATTTCGATGTGTTACAAACGGAATGACAAAGTTAATATACCCCCATCCTATGATGGAGGGTATAATAAAATCAATATTTCTGGTAGGCACATTATTTGGCAGATCAATGTTAATATATCCTGACCCCAAACCACATAGTTTGGGGTATAAAAAATTGTACTTGGATCCAAAAATTTTTGACCTTCCCTTAAGGATTTTCGCATTGAAGCCGAGCCCGAGATATGGCTTCCTTAAAATAAAAGCATTTTGAGATATACAGATATCTACACTGAAAAATATTAACCTACTCCGAAAAAACCGTAGTTAAAGTAACACTAAATTTAACTTATTTTTATTGCAATAAAAATTATTTGCTTTTAGTAAAATTTTATTATTTTTCTCGAAATATTCCACAGCCCAGTTAAATATTCGTTTTTTTAAGTCTCAAACATTTTATGAGCCAAACTTGCGTATAAAATGCAATGACAGTACACATAAGTTCAATAAGAGCAATAGAAAATTTTCGTAAGACTCCCAAAAATAGTAAGAATGAAATACTACTACAAATAATTTTTGTTCCAATAAAAATAAGTTAAATTTAGCGTTAGTTTAACTACGGAAATTTTTTTCTGTGTACAGTGTGTTTGAAATGATGTTGATTCTGAGCCAAAAAAATTTTCTTTTAGTTAATTTTTTAGATCCTAACCTACCATATTAGTTCTTCCGTTTTAGACACGTGTAGCCACTGTATAATCTCGTTTGTTAATGTCTCGTACACTTAAAACACTTTAGTGTGAACAAATACCATTTTTCATTATTTAATTCTTTCAGTTTTTCGTATAGTTCGTTTATTACGGAAAACACCAGCCGATGTCTAATGGCATATATGTCCGTTGGTTCATCCTCATTTGAGGTCCCAGTGGCTGATTTGGGTAACCGAAGTGTTAAAATATTTTAGAAGCCCAATTAGTTGTTGCCACCTGTCAGCAGTTCGTCATCTTCATCTTCACATTTATGACATGAACGGGTTAATTTTGATGTTGTCTTGTCACTCTCGATGTTCAGTCCTCCACATGCGACACGATAAGTACATCTACATCGAAATGTTTAAGATGTTGAGCATTTGAGGAACAAGCAAACACCATTGCCAGCCCATCCATCCATCCAATCATCCATCGTTTGCCATAGAGAATTCACTGAATTCTAAGAATAGATGAAGAGCTGTCATTTTGACAGCTAAATTTATGATTTTTTCTATGACAACAGATATAATGTTGTGGTTGTACATGTGTATGATTTTTTTTTGTAATTTTAAATAAAATAGATTACAATCTATTATTTTTTAAAAATGTGTGTTTTTTTTGTGGTATTTAGTTGGCAAAAGTTCTTGCAGAATGTAAGGCAAAAAAAACAAAGACAATTTTAGGAAATAATTCGAATAAAATGAATTTGAGTTTTTTAATGGGGAATACCTGTTTTGCAGTATAAGGGTCATGGAATCAATTCCGGGCTCATAAGAATAAGAAATAAAATTTTGAAAAAATGTTCTATAGAAATAAAATTTTGAAAAAAAAAATTCTAACAACCATGCAAAAATTGGTCCATATCGGTCCATAATTATATAAAGCCCCCATATAAACCGATCCCCAGATTTGAACTCCGGAGCCTCTTAGAGGAGCAAAATTCATCCGACCCGGTTGCAATTTGGTACGTGGTGTTAGTATATGGTCTCTAACAACCATGCAAACATTGGTCCTTATCGGTCCATAATTATATATAGCCCCCATATAAACCGATCCCCAGATTTGGCTTGCGATTGCTCTAAGAGAAGCAAATTTCATCCGATCCGGCTGAAATTTGGTACATGGTGTTAGTATATGGTCTCTAACAACCATGCAAAAATTGGTCCATATCGGTCCATAATTATATATAGCCCCCATATAAACCGATCCCAGATTTGAACTCCAGAGCCTCTTAGAGGAACAAAATTCATCCGACCCGGTTGAAATTTGGTACATGGTGTTATTATATGATCTTTAACAACCATGTAAAAATTGGTCCATATCGCTCCATAATTATATATAGCCCCCATATAAACCGATCCCCAGATTTAGCTTGCGGAGCCTCAAAGAGAAGCAAATTTCATCCGATTCGGCTGAAATTTGGTACATGGTGTTAGTATATGGTCTCTAATAACCATGCAAAAATTGGTCCATATCGGTCCATAATTATATATAGCCCCCATATAAACCGATCCCCAGATTTGGCTTGCGATTGCTCTAAGAGAAGCAAATTTCATCCGATCCGGCTGAAATTTGGTACATGGTGTTAGTATATGGTCTCTAACAACCATGCAAAAATTGGTCCATATCGGTCCATAATTATATATAGCCCCCATATAAACCGATCCCAGATTTGAACTCCAGAGCCTCTTAGAGGAACAAAATTCATCCGACCCGGTTGAAATTTGGTACATGGTGTTATTATATGATCTTTAACAACCATGTAAAAATTGGTCCATATCGCTCCATAATTATATATAGCCCCCATATAAACCGATCCCCAGATTTAGCTTGCGGAGCCTCAAAGAGAAGCAAATTTCATCCGATTCGGCTGAAATTTGGTACATGATGTTAGTATATGATCTTTAATAACCATGCAAAAATTGGTCCATATCGGTCCATAATTATATATAGCCCCCATATAAACCGATCCCCAGATTTAGCTTGCGGAGCCTCAAAGAGATCAAATTTCATCCGATTCGTCTGAAATTTGGTACATGGTATTAGTATATGGTCTTTAATAACCATGCAAAAATTGGTCCATATCGGACCATAATTATATAAAGCCCCCATATAAACCGATCCCCAGATTTGAACTCCGGAGCCTCTTAGAGGAGCAAAATTCATCCGACCCGGTTGAAATTTTTTACGTGGTGTTAGTATATGGTCTCTAACAACCATGCAAACTTTAGTCCCTATCGGTCCATAATTATATATAGCCCCCATATAAACCGATTCCCTTATTTGGTTTGCGGATCCTCTAAGAGAAGCAAATTTCATCCGATCCGGCTAAAATTTGGTACATGGTGTTAATATATGGTCTCTAACAACCATGCAAAAATTGGTCCATATCGGTCAATAATTATATATAGCCCCCATATAAACGGACCCCCAAATTTGGCTTGCGGAGCCTCAAAGAGATCAAATTTCATCCGATCCGTCTGAAATTTGGTACATGGTATTAGTATATAGTCTCTAAGAACCATTCAAAAATTGGTCCATATCAGTCCATAATTATATATAGCCACTATATAAACCGATCCCCAGATTTGAACTCCGGAGCCACTTGGACGAGCAAAATTCATCCGATCCGGTTGAAATTTGCAACGTGGTGTTAATATATGGCCGCTAATAACCATGCCAAAATTGGTCCATATCGGTCTATAGTTATATATAGCCGATCCCCAATCACACAAAAATTGGTCCATATCGGTTCATAATCATGCTTGCTACTCGAGCAAAAATAATCTAGCAAAATTTTATTTCTATAGAAAATTTTGTCAAAATGTTATTTCTATAGAAATTTTTTCAAAATTTTATTTCTATAGAAAATTTTGGCAAAATTTTATTTCTGTAGAAAATGTTGTCAAAATTTTAATTCTATAGAGAATGTTGTCAAAATTTTAAATCATTTGAAAATTTTGTAAAAATTTTATTTCTATAGAAAATTTTGTAAAAATGTTATTTCTATAGAAACTTTTGTTGAAATCGTATTTTTATAGAAAATTTTGTTCAAATTTTACTTCTATAGAAAATGTTGTCAAAATATTATTTTGTCAAAATTTTATCTCTATAGAAAATTTTGTCAAACTTAATTATATACGTATTTAATCGGCCATTTTAAGTTTAATATATACCACGTATGGAAATTCTGTGAAATTCTGCATCACTTATCCTTAGAACACGATCTATAAAATTAATTGCTGTTATATGGATTATACGTTTGTTGTGTTTTGAATTAATATTTATAAGTTTTCAAATTGATGTTGGTTTTTGATACCAATTCAGCCTCAGCCCAATGACCTCAGGTCAACAATACTCAAAAGTACGAAATAAAATTTTGACAAAATTTCTCTATAGAAATAAAGATTTTGACAAAATTTCTCAATAGAAATAAAGATTTTGACAAAATTTTCTTTTTAAAAAAGATATTGACAAAATTTTTAGTAGAAATTAAAAGTTTGACAAAATTTCTCTATAGAAATAAAGATTTTGACAAAATTTCTCTATAGAAATAAAATTTGCTATAGAAATAAAATTTTGACAAAATTTTCTATAGAAATAAACATTTTGAAAAAATTTCTATAGAAATAAAATTTTGACAACATTTTCTATAGAAATACAATTTTGACAAAATTTTCTATAGAAATACAATTTTGAAAAAATTTTCTATAAAAATAAAATATTGATAAAATTTTCTAAAGAAGTAAAATTTTGACAAAATTTTAAATAGAAATTAAAATTTTGACAAAATTTCTTTATAGAAATAAAGTTTATGACAAAATTTTCTATAGAAATTAAGATTTTGACAAATTTTTCTATTTAAAAAAAGATTTTGACAAAATTTTCCGTAGAAATTAAAATTTTGACAACATTTCTCTATAGAAATAAGATTTTGACAAAATTTGCTATAGAAATAAAATTTCGACAAAATTTTCTATAGAACTAAAATTTTGAAAAAGTTTTCTAAAGAAAAAAATTTTTGACAAAATTTTCTATAGCAATAAAATTAAAAAAAATCTATAATAATATATCAAAAATTTCTATAGAAATAAAATTTTGACAAAATTTTCCATAGAAATAAAATGTTGGCAATTTTTTCTATAGAAATAAAATTTTGTTTTTTTTTTTTTGAGTTCAGCTTAAAACCATGCATTGACTAAACTACAAGTGTAGCTTAACAAACAGAGGAAAAGAATGTTTATCAAATTTATTTGGGCAAAGCCCTATTGGATGGACGCACGTTTCGTAATTACCACATTCCTCATCATCATCCTCTAATTGTAGCAAAACTATCAACCAATTGTCAGAAAAATTCAGGCAGTTCACTAAACCCAAAGTGAACCACACTTCAACCTTCCGAGAAATGGTTTATGATGGCCGGCCTTTGCCGAAATAAATTTTTACAAAATTTTCCATAGAAAAAAAAGTTGGCAAAATTTTCTATAGAAATAAAATTTTGATGAAATTTTCTACAGAAATTAAATGTTGACAAAAATTTTTTATGTAAATAAAATTTTGGCAAAATTTTCTATAGAAATAAAGTTTTTTATAGAAATACAAATTTGACAACATAAAATTGTGAAAAAATTCTACAGACATAAAATTTTGACAAAATTTTCTACAGAAATAAAACTTTGACAACATTTTCAATAGATATAAAATTTTTACAAAATTTTACATAGAAATAAAATTTTGACAAAATTTTCCATCGAAATAAAATTTTGAAAAAATTTCTATAGAAAAAATTTTGACAAAATATTCTACCGAAAATATTTTGATAAAATTTTCTGTAGAATAAAAATTTGACAACATTTTCTTTAGAAATAAAATTGTGACAAAATTTTCAATAGATATAAAATTTTTACAAAATTTTCCATAGAAATAAAATTTTAACACAAATTTCTATTGAAATTAAATTTTCTATGGAACTAAATATTTGACAAAATTTTCGATTGAAATAAAATTTTGACAAAGTTTTCTACAGAAATAAAATTTTGAAAAAAAAATCTATTAGAATTAGAAATAAAATTTTGATAACATTTTCAATAGATATAAAATTTTTACAAAATTTTCCATCGAAATAAAATTTTGACAAAATTTTCTCTTTAAATAAAATTTTGAAAAAATTTCTATAGAAAAAATTTTGAAAAAATTTCTATAGAAAAAATTTTGACAAAATTTTCTGTAGAACAAAACTTTGACAAAATTTTCAACAGAAATAAATTTTGACAACATTTTCTTCAGAAATAAGAATGTGACAAAATTTTCAATAGATATAAAATTTTTACAAATTTTTTCATAGAAATAAAATTTTAACACAAATTTCTATTGAAATTAAATTTTTTATGGAACTAAATATTTGACAAAATTTTAGTTTTATAACATTTTAACATTTAGTTCTATAACATTTGGACAAAATTTTCTATTGAAATAAAATTTTGACAAAATTTTCGATAGAAAAAAAATTTTGACAAAGTTTTCTATAGAAATAAAATTTTGAAACAAATTCTATTAGAATTAGAAATAAAATTTTGACAACAATTTCAATAGATATAAAATTTTTACAAAATTTTTTATCGAAATAAAATTTTGACAAAATTTTCTATAGAAATAAAATTTTGACAAAATTTTCTATAGAAATAAAATTTTGAAAAAATTTCTATAGAAACATTTTTGACAAAATTTTCTATAGAAAATATTTTGACAAAATTTTCTGTAGAATAAAAATTTGACAAAATTTTCAACAGAAATAAATGTTAACAAAATTTTCTTTAGAAATAAAATTGTGACAAAATTTTCAATAGATATAAAATGTTTACAAAATTTTCCATAGAAATAAAATTTGGACACAAATTTTTATTGAAATTAAATTTTCTATGGAACTTAATATTTGACAAAATTTTAGTTCTATAGAAATAACATTTTTACAAAATTTTCTATTGAAATAACATTTTGACAAATTTTTCTATTGAAATAAAATTTTGACAAAATTTTCAATTGAAATAAAATTTTGACAAAATTTTCAATTGAAATAAAATTTTGACAAAATTTTCAATTGAAATAAAATTTTGACAAAATTTTCTATTGAAATAAAATTTGGACAAAATTTTCTATTGAAATACAATTTTGACAAAATTTTCTATGAAATAAAATTTTGACAAAATTTTCTATTGAAATAAAATTGATCCAACGCCCTACTCTCTTTTACCTGTAAAACTTTTCACATTGTTTTTGTTTTTTATTTTGTTGTCATGAAGAAAAATATATTTATACAAAATATAAAAATAAAATGTTATAATTTGCGTAAAGAAAAAAAGGCAAATATTTTTTTGGGTAATAATTCGCGAAACAAATTTGATTTTTTAATAGGGGCTGACCATTTTATAGGTCAATACCGTACTCGGTATTGTATCCTGAGCTAGGAATTGTTATCCGATCACCCTATTCTCTTTCACAATAAAATCCTTTAACAAACCTTACACAGGCCAATAATATTTCCACTTGTATTGTAAAATTTTCATTTGGAAAATGTGTCCATTAATAATTCCATGAAAAATACAATTGTTCCAAATGTTTCTGCATATCACAAAAGATGTCTTCTATTACTTGGACTACAATTTGGCAACCTTAATATTCAACTCATCATCTTAACCATGAGTTTATTAAATAAACATATTGACAAAGATTTGCCAGTTGCCATTCGTATTCGCACTTTAACATTCACCATGCACACCCGTCATAAAGAAAAAAAGTATCTTCGACATTTTTGCAAACACCGCACGCAGATTGTAGACATTCCAATAAATCTGCCAAAATTACTGCACGCACAAAAATATTTATCTGTGCAAAAAGAAATAGAAGAAAATCGGATGTGCGGATTTTTGTGGGATTTTTTTCCGGGATAAATATTATGGGCATATATGAGTCTATGCATATTATAGATCATATAAATAAGTACAGAAATTTAAATGGGGGACATTAATGTTCAGCGAATGTGATATTCGACTTAACTTGAAAGTCGAGAGGCAGTGTTATTTTTTAATGTTATTCTACAGTAACATAGAGCCACATTTGGCACTTTTTCCACCGGTGATATATTTTCCTTCATATGCCAATTTTTAGTTATGTTATGTTAGGTTAGATATAGTGTGGCAGTCCGTTATTCCGGGCTCACTTAGACTATTAAGTCCGCGGAAGGCTATAATTCGTGCCAAAGGTAGTCAATTCGTAAATATTTTAACGGATTCTAAAATATTATATTATTTCTGTATTTATCGCTTTACTTTGTAGCATTATATGTCAGTCACCCTGCATGTGCTCTTTTTGTGCTTGTATTGACTCGTGAGCCGATCACTGACGGCTCCAACCAGGGATGATACAAGTACATACGTTGACGAAAAAGTACTAAAAATGTACTTTTCGAAGCCAAAAGCTGCTAAAATTACATAATATCAAATTTAAAGACTATTGTATAAGTATACGTATATTTAAACCAACACCGATTTTGAAATTTTTTTTATATTTTCTAAAAAAAAGCTTATCTTGAAAAATTTTAATTCTATGGAATTTTTTTTCAAAATTTTGTTTCCGCAGAAAATTTTGTAAAAACTTTGTTTCCGCAGAAAATTTTGTAAACATTTATTTCTATAGAAAATTTTGTCAAAAATTTTATTTCTATAGAAAATTTTATTTCTGCCGAAAATTTTGTCAACATTTTATTTCCATAGATGCTGTTGTCAAATTTTTATTTCTTTAGAAAATTTTGACAAAATTTTATTGCTATGGAAAATGTTGTCAAAAATGTTATTTCTATAGAAAATGTTGTCACAATTTTATTTCCATAGAAAAGTTTGCCAAAATTTTATTTCTATAGAAAGTTTTGACAAAATTTTATTTCTATGGAAAATTTTGTCAAAAATTTTATTTCTATAGAAAATTTTGTCAAAATTTTATTTCTATAAAAAATTTTGTCAAAATTTTATTTCTATAGAAAATGTTGTCAAAATTTTATTTCTATAGAAAATTTTCATTCGTTTTGTTTTGTTATTGTTGGACATTTTTTGAGAATGTAGGGAAAAGTAGGGAACTTTGGTTTTTTATACCTTCCACCATAGGATGGGGGGTATATTAACTTTGTCATTCCGTTTGTAACACATCGAAATAGTGCTCTAAGACCCCATAAAGTATATATATTCTGGGTCGTGGTGAAATTCTGAGTCGATCTGAGCATGTCCGTCTGTCTGTTGAAATCACGCTAACTTCCGAACGAAACAAGCTATCGACTTGAAACTTGGCACAAGTAGTTGTTATTGATGTAGGTCGGATTGTATTGCAAATATCGGTGAACTTTTACTTATAGCCCCCATATAAACGGACCCCCAAATTTGGCTTGCAGACCCTCTAAGAGAAGAAAATTTCATCCGATCCCGCTGAAATTTGGTGCATGGTGTTAGTAAAGGGTGATACGGTCAAAATTTGGTCAGTATAAACTTGACGTATTTCTTTCAATTTTGCATTTAAAAAACACCTCCCATTTTGAAGGTGTGTGTGTGTAGAATGTTGCTCCTATTTTGATTTTGGAATTCACTTTCAGTTCAGTCAAGATGCCGTCCAAGCAAGAAGAGCAGCGTATCAAAATTTTGCTCGCGCATCGCGAAAATCCGAGCTATTCGCACGCAAAGCTGGCAAAATCGCTAAAAGTTGCCAAATCAACCGTTACAAATGTAATTAAAGTGTTTGGGGAACGTTTGTCGACAGCCAGGAAGTCTGGATCGGGGGGAAATCGAAAACCGGAAGCCGCTGAGACGACAAAGAGAGTTGCCGGTAGTTTCAAGCGAAACCCTAACCTCTCTCTCCGAGATGCTGCAAATAAGCTGGGTGTATCGTCTACAACCGTGCATCGAGCCAAAAAACGAGCCGGACTATCGACTTACAAGAAGGTAGTGACTCCAAATCGCGATGATAAACAAAATACGACGGCCAAAGCGCGATCCCGGAGGCTGTACACGACGATGCTGACGAAGTTTGACTGCGTGGTAATGGACGACGAAACCTACGTCAAAGCCGACTACAAGCAGCTTCCGAGACAGGAGTTTTATACGGCAAAAGGAAGGGGAAAGGTAGCAGATATTTTCAAGCACATAAAACTGTCAAAGTTCGCAAAGAAAAATCTGGTTTGGCAAGCCATCTGTACCTGTGGCTTGAAAAACAGCATTTTCATAGGTTCTGGGACTGTCAACCAAGAAATTTACGTGAAAGAGTGTTTGAATAAACGTCTGCTGCCTTTCCTGAAGAAACACGGTTGTTCCGTACTGTTTTGGCCGGATTTGGCAACTTGCCATTACGGTAAAAAGGCCATGGAGTGGTACGCCGCCAACAACGTGCAGGTGGTTCCCAAGGACAAGAACCCTCCCAACACGCCAGAGCTCCGCCCAATTGAGAAATACTGGGCTATTGTCAAGCGGAACCTAAAGAAGACCAAGAAAACTGCTAAGGACGAGCAGCAGTTCAAGGCAAACTGGCTTTCTGCGGCGAAGAAGGTGGACAAGGTGGCTGTACAAAATCTGATGGTAGGTGTCAAGCGTGAGGCCCGGCAATTCGGATTTGGAAAAGCGAAAGCCTAACTGAATATTTTTCCTGAATTTTATACTAATTGAACTTGAAAAAGAAATTTAATTTGATTTTTTAAATAAACGATTTCACCGATTTACACGCGTTTTCCCTTGACCAAATCTTGACCGTATCACCCTTCAACAACCTTGCCTAACTAGGTCCATATCGGTCTATAGTTATATATAGCCCTCCGATAAGTCGATCCCAATCACACAAAATTTGGTCCATATCAAGTTCATAATTGTAGCCCCCATATAAGCGACCCCCATATTTCAATTCTGGCTCTCCACGTACCGCGCAAAAGTCCATATCGATTCGTAATTATTTGTAGACTTTCCTATACATAACTTTGTTTGTCTAATATATTCCACCTATGGACTAACTCACAATTTGGAGAACTTCCGTCCTATGACAAGCCCATGTTAAATTCATCGCTTCTGCGCCAATTTTGCACCACTACCAGATCCAAAAAGAACATTTTCATTACTTTTTTGGCGACGCTTTTTTTTGCTAGGATACTATTTAATATGCTATTTAAGTGTGCCATCTTGATTTAATATGGCCAAAATACCCACATTTTGCACAAAATTTTGTGATGATTTCCCCATATCATAGTCATATTCTACACACTGTAATGCCAAACATTCCACAGAAGGGTCGAATTTTGAATGAAGCTCCGACTTGTGGAAATATCGCCCGAATTGGCCAAATAATATATCACAACCCACAATTGACCACATATCTTGGTGAGATTTAAACAATATCCTTGTAAAATCGCCACTGCTGAATAGCACAAATTGTAAATATTACTCATATTGTCCTATATCTTGAATACATATGTATCGCCCGATAAATCATAAATGCACTTTTGTATGGTGTTCGCCGATTTATGGTGTTCGAGCGATTTTGTAAAATTACAAAAAATTTTCTCCAAATCGTTTTATATATAAATGTTTGTGTATGGGAATATAAACCTTGATAATAACTCCCAACAAATTTGAAGGAGTTGAGATGGTAACACAAATTTTGGTCTACATAATGGTGAAGGGTATAATATAGTCAGCCCTGCCCGACTTTAGACTTTACTTACTTGTTTTCTTTGTCAGATTTGTATTTCTACTCGCGAATGAAGGTATCAATTTGCCACGCCAACATGTGATCTTTTGGTGCTTGTATTACTGGCCTCCACTACTCATGTCTGAAGGAGGTCAAATCTTAAGATTTACACTTATTGCAAATATTAGAAATACTGCCCCATTTTTTCGCCATCTAAAAACTTTTAAAACTGTATTAAGTTTACATATTAACTTAGTACAAACATCTAGGCATTTTGAACGATTTCTCTTTATCCCGCTTTTATACCTCAATTCTTAACCTCGTACTGTATATTATTATTCTAGCTTTTGCAATTCAATATATTCTAAATTAAAAACAAAGTCTTATTCAAATCCCTTCCAGTGTATCACTATGTATAGTAGTATATTCAAAATTACTTGTAATTCCATTTCAGTGACTCCAACTAAAAGCATTTACTTTATCACCTACGACAAACCATACGATGGCGAAGAATAAAAAAAATGCTAAAAACAACGTAAATAAATGAAGTAAAACACGCAGATTGACACAAGTCGATCTAGCCCCACGATGAAGAAAACATATCAGGAGCAACGTTTCCATTACATGGAAGACATCAATGATGATGACGACGATGACGAGGATGGCAATGATGGTGTCTCCATCAAGGAGGAAAAACTAATCAAATGTTGATGCTACACATCCATGCCACATGGAAGCTTTCTTAGAAGTTGAGACGAATCAAAGTGGATGTTTTTCACTCACATGGTGGAAATGCTGTTGCACAGCTATGAATGGTGTGGGAGACGTGAGTGATTTTGTCAATGAGCTTTTAGATATGGGCAAAACACGCAAGGCTTAGTAGATCGAATATGGCCTACAATTGTATTAGCAACAAAACATTTTTGAGAATTGAGACAAAACAGCATAAAATTTTGAGAAAATTTTCTATAGAAATAACATTTTGAGAAAATTTTCTATAGGAAAAAATTTTGAGAAAATTTTCTTCAGAAATAAAATTTTGAGAAATAGAAATAAAATTTTGACAAAATTTTCTATAAAAATAAATTTTTGACAAAATTTTCTATAGAAATAAAATTTTGAGAAAATTTTCTATAGAAATAAAATTTTGAGAAAATCTTCTATAGAAATAAAATTTTGAGAAAATTTTCTATAGAAATAAAATGTTGAGAAAATTTTCTATAGAAATAAATTTTTGACAAAATTTTCTATAGAAATAAATTTTTGACAAAATTTTCTATAGGAATAAAATTTTGACAAAATTTTCTATAGAAATAAAATTTTGACACAATTTTCTATAGAAATAAAATTTTGACAAAATTTTCTATAGAAATAAAATTTTGACACAATTTTCTATAGAAATAAAATTTTGACACAATTTTCTATAGAAATAAAATTTTGAGAAAATTTTAAAAGAAATAAAATTGTGGAAAAATTTTCCATAGAAATAAAATGTTGACAAAATTTTCTATAGATATTAGTGAACTGCCTGAATTTATTCTGATAATTGGTTGATAGTTTTGCTGCAAGTAGAGGATGCTGATGAGGAATGTGGTAATTCCGAAACGTGAGTCCATCCAACCATCTTGCAGTCTAAAGGGCTTTCCCTAATAAATTTGATTAACATTATTTTCCTCTGTTGGTTAAGCTACTCTTGTAGTTTAGTTAACGCAATGGTTTTTAAGCTGAGATCAAAACAACAAATATGATTGAAGTACAAACCAACAATAACAAAACAAAACGAAATCAAATTTTGACAAAATTTTCTATAGAAATAAAATTTTTTCTATAGAAATAAAATTTTGAGAAAATTTTCTATTCTATAGAAATAAAATTTTGAGAAAATTTTTTATAGAAATAAATTTTTGACAAAATTTTCTTTGGAAATAAAATTTTGACAAAATTTTCTTTAGAAATTAAATTTTGAAATGACTGTCTATAGAAACAAATTTTTTAAAAAATTTTCTATAAATAAACATTGGAAAAAATTTTCTATAAAAATAAAATTTTGAAAAAATTTTCTGTAGAAATACAATTTTGAGAAAATTTTTTATGGAAATAAAATTTTGACAAAATTTTCTATAGAAATAAAATTTTTGACAAAATTCTCTATAGAAATAAAATGTTGACATTATTTTCTATAGAAATTAAATTTTGCCATGACTGTCTATAGAAATAAAATTTTGAGAAAATTTTCTATAGAAATAAAATTTTGAGAAAATTTTCTATACAAATAAAAGTTTGACAAAAATTTCTATAGAAATAACAATTTTACAACTATTTCTATAGAAATAAAATTTGACAAAATTTTCAATAGTAATAAAATTCTGACAACATTTTCTATAGAAATAAAAATGTGACGCAAATTTTTATAAAAATAAATGTTTAACAAACTTGTCTATAGAAATAAATTTTTGACAAAATTTTCTTTGGAAATAAAATTTTGACAAAATCTTTAATAAAAATAAAATTTTAAGAAAATTTTCTTTAGAAATTAAATTTTGTCATGACTGTCTATAGAAATACAATTTTGAGAAAATTTTCTATAGAAATAAAATTTAAAAAAAAAAATCTATAGAAGTAAAATTTTGAGAAAATTTTTGTATGGAAATTAAATTTTGGAAAAATTTTTTATAGAAATAAAATTTTGAGAAAATTTTCTTTAGAAATTAAATTTTGCCATGACTGTCTATAGACATAAAATTTTGAGAAAATTTTCTGTAGCAATAAAAGTTTGCAAAATTTTCTATATATTTCTCTAACTTTACAAATATTTCTATAGAAGTAAAATTTGACAAAATTTTCAATAGAAATAAAATTCTGACAACATTTTCTATAGAAATAAAATTGTGACACAAATTTTTATAAAAAGAAATGTTTAACAAACTTGTCGATAGAAAAAAAAATAAAATTTGTACAAAATTTCCTATAGAAATGTTGACAACATTTTCTATAGAAAAAACATATTTGACAAAATTTTCTATGGAAATAAAATGTTTACAAAATTTTCTATTGAAATTTTAATTTCGAAATATTAAAAAAATTTTCCATAGAAATAATATTTTGACAAAATTTTTAATAGAAATAAAATTTTGAGAACATTTTCTATAGAAATAAAATTTTAAGAAAATTTTCTCTAGAAATAAAAGTTTGACACAATTTTCTATAGAAATAAAAATTTTACAAAATTTTCTATAGAAACAAAATCTGACAAAATTTTCAATAGAAATAAAATTTTGACAAAATTTTCTATAGAAATAAAATTGTGACATAAATGTTTGTAAAACTAAATTTTAACAAACTTGTCTATAGAAAAAAATTGAGAACATTTTGTATAGAAATCAAATTTGTACAAAATTTACTATAGAAATAAAATTTTGACAAAATTTTATATAGAAATATATTTTAGAAAAATTTTTATAGAAATAAAATTTTGACAAAATTTTTTATAGAAATAAAATTTTTACAAAATTTCCTATAGAAACAAAATTTTGGCAAAAATGTTTATAGAAATAAAATTTTTACAAAATTTCCTATAGAAACAAAATTTTGACAACATTTTCTATAGAAAAAATTTTTGCCAAAATATTCTATAGAAATATAATTGTGACACAAATATTTGTAAAACTAAATTTTTAACAAACTTGTCTATAAAAAAATGGAGAACATTTTGTATAGAAATCAAATTTGTACAAAATTTCCTATAGAAATAAAATTTTGACAAGATTTTCTATAGAAAAAAATTTGCCAAAATATTCTAAAGAAATAACATTCAATAACAATAACAAAATATTCTGTAGAAATAAAATTTCGACAAAATTTTCTATAGAAATAAAATTTTTAGAAAATTTTCTATAGAAATAAAATTTTGACAAAATTTTCGATTGAAATAGAAGGATGGGAAAAATTTCTATACAATAAAATTTTGACATAATTTTCTATAGAAATAAAATTTTGACAAAATTTTCTATAGAAATAACATTTTGAGAAAATGTTGTAAAAAACTAAAATTTTGAGAAAATTTTCTATAAAAATTAAATTTTAAGAAAACTTTCTATAGAAATAAAATTTTGACAAAATTTTCTATAGAAATAAATTTTTGACAAAATTTTCTATGGAAATTAAATTTTGTCAAAATTTCCTATAGGAATAAAATTTCTGACAATTTTCTATACAAAAAAAAAATACAACATTGTCTATAGAAATAAAATTTTGACAAAATATTCTATAGAAATAACATTTCGACAAAATTTTCTATAAAATTAAAATTGTAAGAAAATTTTCTATAGAAATAAAATGTTGACAAAATTTTCTATAGAAAGAAAAAATTTTGTTGATAGTTTGCGAATAGATCTACTTAATTTATCAATATATAAAATATGGCCATATTTTATTGGATTTTATTTGGAAAAATTTTAAAGGGTTTTTATTTGTATTCAAAATATACAGTATCAACTCTTTTGATAAACCAATGCTACCACCAGATTATCTACCATACCTTATGGCATGCGGTATGTAAGTTCGACATGATACAAATATGAAACATTCATTTGACGTTTGTGACACGAAATTATTGGCGTGCGTGATGTTGCAACGAAAGCAACACCAACAACGACACATTTCACTTCAATTTTTTGATGAAATAAGCTGATTTTTTTTTTTTTTTTTTGTTTCGTTTGCAATGAACAACTGTGGCATCAGCAGGAGACAAAAAAATCCAGGAACAAAAAATACTAATAAGTATAATAAGACCCCCTCATGGAAAGGAATGATAGACATGAATAAATGAGTGAATTCCTTACGCATCGTATCAACCATAGATACAACTCATCCTCCCAAAAAAAATGAAGAGTTAGAGAGAAGGACATTACAATACACCCCACTTGAAGAGTAGTATGGTAGATGGTCATATACCTTTAGGAAATAAATGGATAGAGTAACAGCTCAATAATGATGCCCTACGTTTGTGGTGGTATGAAAACGGGTCCCAGGAAATTGAACTCTGCAATTTCAATTAAATCTATATACCAACTGTGGGCCGATGCTTCATAATGAGTATGAGCTCCATGAAAATGAGTTCAAATAAATCGTAACTGAAGCATAAAAATCGATCTCAAATGATAATTAGACCTTATTTTCACTTTTGATTTAGAAGACCCTGTGAAAACTAACCCTAACTGATGGAAAAACAAGTAAATAGAATCTTATATACTTTCCTCGAAAAAAATTCCGCAGTTAAACTGAAGCTAAATTTAATTTATTTTTATTGAAAAAAAAACATTTGTTTGTAGTTATTTTTTTAACTTTTCCACAGCCTAATGAAATTTTCCTTTTTTTAAATAAGTCTCAAATATTAACCTAAATGTGGATATAAAGCTCAATAACCGTACATATAAATTCGATATGAACTAAAGCAGAAACCAAAAATAATTCGTACGATTCCCAACAATATTAGTTCATTTTTTTTTTTTTTTGTGTACAATAATTTTCTTTGAATATATCTACTCGTATGGGATTGCCATACATAGTCAGTAAATGAGGATATTATTGCCATCATTGGCAAAATCGGGCGATGGATGATATTTTGCATGTTTGGTTGATATTACAGAAAATTATTTTGTGCTAAATTTAAGCAAAATTTTAGACCATAATGCCCCTATTTAAAATTTTTGAAAATCGGGTGATACATATATAAGGGAGCTATGTTATATCTAAATCTAAACCGATTTAGTTGATATTTGGCAGATGTGTTTGATACCATAGAAAATAACATTGTGCTAAATTTGAGTAAGATCGTTGAATAAATGAGGCTATTATGGTCAAATTTTGGTAAATCGAGAGATACATAATGGTGGGAACTATATCTAAATTTTATCCGGTTTCGATGATTCTTTGTATAAATAGTAAGTACTACAGAAGATTAGATTTTGCCAACATTGAGAAAGATCTGTAAATAAATATGAGTATTATGGCGAAATTTGTGAAAATCAGGCGATACATACGAGTATATATGGGGAGCTATATCTAAATTTGAACCGATTACTATTAAATGTTAACATTCGCAAAGGGTGGTGAAGTAGATTACTTTGTACCAAATTTTACGAAGTTAAATTGGAGAAAAAAAATCTTTTTTAGTTTTTTATACCCTTCATCATAGATGGGGGCTATATTCACTTTGTCATTCCGTTTGTAATCGAAATATTGCTTTAAGACCTCCATAAAGTATATACATTCTGGGTCGTGGTGAAATTCTGAGTCGACCTAGCCACGTCCATCCGTCCGTCTTATGAACTCACGCTAACTTCCAAACGAAACAAGCTATCGACTTCAAACTTGGCACAAGTAGTTGCTATTGATGTAGGTCGAATGGTATTACAAATGGGCCATATCGGACCACTTTTACGTATATCCCCCATACAAACCGACCCCCTCTGGGGGAGCAAAATTTATCCGATCCGGTTGAAATTTGGTACATAATGTTAGTATATGGACTCTAACAACCATGCAAAAATTGGACCACATCGGTCCATAATTGTATATAGATTTGTCTTGCGGAGCCTCTAAGAGAAGAAAATTTCATCCGCTCCGGCAGCAATTTGGTACATGGTGTTGGCATATGGTCTCTAACAACCATGCAAAAATTGGTCCATATCGGTTCATAATCATATATAGCCCCCATGTAAACCGACCCTAAGATTTGGATTGAGGAGCCTCTTGGAGGAGCAAAATTCATCCGATCCGGTTGAAATTTGGTACGTGGTGCTAGTATATGGTAGAGGTGTGCACGTGAGTAATATTTTACTCATGCTCACGCACACTCACGACTGAAAAATCATACTCACGCACACTCACGCACAAACTTTTTTGGTAGGTCTCACGCTCACGCACACTCACGAAAAGAAAATTTGTACTCACGCACACTCACGCACGAAAACGTCGAAAAATACCGTGACTCACGAAAAATATCGTGATTCACGAAAAATATCGTGACTCACGAATAATTTTATGATTAATTTACCTTACCGAAGTGTCTGAAAACATGAGCATTATTAAAATCGAGAGTGTTATTAAACTCTTAACATCACAGGTGTCACTAAAATTGTTATTGAATTTAACTCTTAAGCGTTTTATGTTGTTGAGCAGAAATATTTTCGTGAGTGTAATTCGTTACTCACGCACACTCACGAAGATATTATTTTCGTGACTCACGCTCACGCACGACATTTTGGTTTGTTAATCACGCTCACGCACACTCACGCTGTTGTCATGAGCGTGACTCACGACTCACGCACGAATCACGAAAATTTTCGTGAGTCACGACAATTTCGTGTCACGTGCACATCTCTAGTATATGGTCTTTAATAACAATTCAAGAATTGGTACTTATCGGTCTATAGTTAAATATAGCCGATAGTTATGAACCGATATATCATATTATGGTTGCCACTCGAGCCAAAAATAATCTACCAAAATTTTATTTCTTTAAAATATTTTGTCAAAATTTTATTTCTATAGAAAATTTTGCAAAAAATTTATTTCTATAGAAATTTTATTGATATAGAAAATTTTGTCAAAATTTTATTTCAACAGAAAATTTTTTCTAAAGTTTATTTCTATAGAAAATTTTGTCAAAAGTTTATTGATATAGAAACTTTTGTCAAGATTTATATCTATAGAAAATTTTTTCTAAATTTTATTTCTATAGAAAATTTTGTCAAAATTTTATTGATATAGAAAATTTGGTCATAATAGTATTTCTATAGAATATTTTGTCAAAATTTTATTGCTGTAGAAAATTTTGTCAAAATTTTATTTCAATAGAAAATTTTGTCAAAATTTTATTTCTATAGAAAATTTTGTCAAAATTTTATTTCTATAGAAAATTTTGTCAAAATTTTATTTCTATAGAAAATTTTGTCAAAGTTTATTCCTATAGAAAATTGTGTCAAAATTTTATTCTCTATAGAAAATTCTGTCAACATTTTATTTCTATAGAAAATTTTGTCAAGATTTATACCTATAGAAAATTTTGTCAACATTTTATTGATATAGAAAATTTTGTCAAAATTTTATTGATATAGAAAATTTTGTCAAGATTTTTATCCAGAGAAAATTTTGTCAAAACGTTATTTCTATAGAAAATTCTGTCAAAATTTTATTTCTATAGAAAATTTTGTCAAGATTTATATCTATAGAAAATTTTGTCAACATTTTATTGATATAGACAATTTGGTCAAGATTTATATCTATAAAAAAATTTTGCCAAAATTTTATTTCTATAGAAAATTTTGTCAAAATTTTATTTCTATAGATAATTTTGTCAAAATTTTATTTCTATAGAAAATTTTGTCAAAATTTTATTTTTGTAGAAAGTTTTGTCAAAATTTTATTTCTATAGAAAATGTTGTCAAAATTTTATTTCTATAGAAAATTTTGTCCAAATTTTATTTCTATAGAAAATTTTGTCAAAATTTTATTTCTATAGAAAATTTTGTCAAAATTTTATTTCTATAGAAAATTTTGTCAAAATTTTAGTTCTATAGAAAATTTTGTCAAAATTTTATTTCTATAGAAAATTTTGCAAAATTTTATTTCTATATTTTGTCAAAGTGTTATTTCTATAGAAAATTTTGTCAAAGTGTTATTTCTATAGAAAATTGTGTCAAAATTTTATTTCTATAGAAAATGTTGCCAAAATTTTATCTCTATACAAAATTTTGTCAAAATTTTATTGATAAAGAAAATTTTGTCAAAATTTTATTTCTATAGAAAATATTGTCCAAATTTTATTTCTATAGAAAATTTTGTCAAAATTTTATTTCTATAAAAAATTTTGTCAACATTTTATTGATATAGAAAATTTTGTCAAAATTTTATTGATATAGAAAATTTTGTCAAGATTTTTATCCAGAGAAAATTTTGTCAAAACGTTATTTCTATAGAAAATTGTGTCCATGTTTTATTTCTATAGAAAATTCTGTCAAAATTTTATTTCTATGGAAAATCTTCTCAAAATTTTATTTCTGTAGAAAAATTTATCAAACTGAATTATATACCTATTTATTTAATCGGCTTTTTTGTCTAATAAAGGGTGATTCTTTTGAGGTTAGGATTTTCATGCATTAGTATTTGACAGATCACGTGGGATTTCAGACATGGTGTCAAAGAGAAAGATGCTCAGTATGCTTTGACATTTCATCATGAATAGACTTACGATCTGCCACAACGTCGAATTTTCAGTGAATGGGCCCTAGAAAAGTTGGCAGAAAATCCGTTTTTTTATCGACAAATTTTGTTCAGCGATGAGGCTCATTTCTGGTTGAATGGCTACGTAAATAAGCAAAATTGCCGCATTTGGAGTGAAGAGCAACCAGAAGCCGTTCAAGAACTGCCCATGCATCCCGAAAAATGCACTGTTTGGTGTGGTTTGTACGCTGGTGGAATCATTGGACCGTATTTTTTCAAAGATGCTGTTGGACGCAACGTTACGGTGAATGGCGATCGCTATCGTTCGATGCTAACAAACTTTTTGTTGCCAAAAATGGAAGAACTGAACTTGGTTGACATGTGGTTTCAACAAGATGGCGCTACATGCCACACAGCTCGCGATTCTATGGCCATTTTGAGGGAAAACTTCGGAGAACAATTCATCTCAAGAAATGGACCGGTAAGTTGGCCACCAAGATCATGCGATTTGACGCCTTTAGACTATTTTTTGTGGGGCTACGTCAAGTCTAAAGTCTACAGAAATAAGCCAGCAACTATTCCAGCTTTGGAAGACAACATTTCCGAAGAAATTCGGGCTATTCCGGCCGAAATGCTCGAAAAAGTTGCCCAAAATTGGACTTTCCGAATGGACCACCTAAGACGCAGCCGCGGTCAACATTTAAATGAAATTATCTTCAAAAAGTAAATGTCATGGACCAATCTAACGTTTCAAATAAAGAACCGATGAGATTTTGCAAATTTTATGCGTTTTTTTTTAAAAAAAAGTTATCAAGCTCTTAACAAATCACCCTTTATATACAACGTATGGACCAACTTACAATTTAGAAGACGATGTTAAGAAGTTTTAAGATTCCTTGCCATGGGTAAACATTACCACAACCCAAGTAATTCGATTGTGGATGACAGTCTTTAGTAGAAATTTATACGCAATCCATAGTGGAGGGTACATAAGAATCTGCTTGTCCGGATATACTTGATTATTTTTATACCCTCCACCATAGGATGGTGGAGGGTATAAAAATAATAAACACATGTGTTTGCAACACATCGAAATATTGCTCTTAGACCCCATAAAGTATATATATTCTGGGTCGTGGTGAAATTCTGAGTCGATCTGAGCATGTCCGTCCGTCCGTCCATCCGTCCGTCTGTTGAAATCACGCTAACTTCCCAACGAAACAAGCTATCGACTTGAAACTTGGCACAAGTAGTTGTTATTGATGTAGGTCGGATGGTATTGTAAATGGGCCATATCGGTCCACTTTTACGTATAGCCCCCATATAAACGGACCCCTAAATTTGGCTTGCGAGGCCTCTAAGAGAAGCAAATTTCATCCGATCCGGCTGAAATTTGGTACATGGTGTTAGTATATGGTCTCTAACAACCACGCAAAAATTGGTCCACATCGGTCCATAATTATATACAGCCCCCATATAAACCGATCCCCCGATTTGGCTTGCGAGGCCTCTAAGAGAAGCAAATTTCATCCGATCCGGCTGAAATTTGGTACGTGGTGTTAGTATATGGTCTCTAATAACCATGCAAAAATTGGTCCACATCGGTCCATAATTATATATAGGCCCCATATAAACCGATCCCCCGATTTGGCTTGCGAGGCCTCTAAGAGAAGCAAATTTCATCCGATCCGGCTGAAATTTGGTACATGGTGTTAGTATATGGTATCTAACAACCATGCAAAAATTGGTCCACATCGGTCAATAATTATATATAGCCCCCATATAAACCGATCACCAGATTTGACCTCCGGAGCCTCTTGGAAGACCAAAATTCATCTGATTCAGTTGAAATTTGGTACGTGATGTTAGTATGTGGCCTCAAACTCCCATGCAAAAATTGGTCGATATTGGTCCATAATTATATATAGGCCCCATATGAATCGATCCCCAGATTTGACCTCCAGAGCCCCTTGGAAGAGCAAAATTCTTCCCATTCGGTTGAAATTTGGTATGTGATGTTAGTATATGGTATCCAACAACCATGCATGAATTGGTTCCTATCAGTCCATAACTATATATAGCTCCCATATAAACCGATCCCCAGATTTGACCTCCGATGCCTTTGGAGAAGCAAAATTCATCCGATCTGCTTGAAATTTGGTACGTGGTGGTAGTATATGATATTTAACAACCATGCCAAAAGTGGTCCATATCAGTCCATAATCATATATAAACCGATCCCGAGATTTGGTTTTGGAGCCTTTTGGAGGAGCAAATTTCATCCGAGTGAGTTGAAATTTGGTACATTGTGCTAGTATATGGTCGTTAACAACCATGCCTAACTAGGTCCATATCGGTCTATAGTTATATATGGCCCTCAGATAAATCGATCCCCAGTCACACAAAAATTGGTCCATATCAAGTTCATAATTGTATATAGCCCCATATAAGCGACCCCCATATTTCAATGCTGGATACCTTGCCACCGGTATCCATGGTGGAGGGTACATAAGATTCGGCCTGGCCGAACTTACGGCCGTATATACTTATTTTTATTTCGTCATTCAAATGAACTTCTAAGGCACAATTTCTGAAGCAATGTAAAGAATCTGAGAACGAAGTACTTCCGTCCCATGACAAGCTCATGTAAAATGCAATGATCCAAGTTTGTACTAATTCTGAATTACAAGTTGGGGATCTAAGCTACTTTGTTGGAAGCTCTTTTATGGCTGGGCAAACAAATCACAATTAGCAACAAATCACAATTTTTAAGTTTTTTTATTTTTGTTTTTAAGGTAGACATTTGTCCTCTATGAGTAGTTGATTGAAGGGTATACACATTTCGACCCAATTGGTATAAAGAAATGTTTACTCCTTATTAGTTTCCCCTTATGTTTTTTTTGGGAAATGAAGTAAAATAAGAAGGAATCCATTTTGTTGGTAATTTACACGTAGAGCTCGTATTGTAATGCTAAATTGTGCAACTTTTACATTTTCTGGTAAGCAACTCCTTCCACTACTCTATCGCCAGTTGAGGCAAATGCCCTATATGACTGTATGGATTTGTGTTGATGACGATTCTGTTCTTTATGAATGTCACATCTGAAAGATACTAAGTTAGAATAAGTACACAAATACCGCACAAACACACAGATAGCCTTAAATACACACACACAAACAAATAGAATACTCGTATATATTTATGAGAGCCACACGCAGAGAAGAAACATGATTGCCACAATCATATTCGAAGAGCAAAATAATATGATAGCAGCTATTTTTGCGGCGACCATGTAACATTTTAACCTGCAACCATGTTGGCTCAGTGAACATGGTTCTAAGAAAAATACAATTGTCCTCATCTAAAATGTTATTATATTGATAAAAAGAATTTTGTTTCCATTAAAAGACAATGGTCACGATCTAAAATGTTATGTTATTCGTCAAAAATGTTTTTCTTCTAGTTAAAAGAACATGGTCACAACCTAAAATGTTTTGATTTTTATGAAAAAACTTTTTTCGTCGTCGAAAAAAGGACGCCACTTGAGAAAAGAAAACACAAAATCAACTTTATTTATTTGTTTTTATTTATTTATAAACTAATTCATTGTTTATTTGTATTTATAATGTCGTGCAAGCAAACTTCACATATTTTTACACACTCTAGTTTGGTTCAATTAACAATAAGTAATCATTCCATATTTACTTCGTGACCATCAAATGTACAAACGCAGACATCATGTAACTGCAAATAAAAATAAATTATACCATATATCAAAATGCAGAACAAAAACCAGGTATATTTTTTTCAATTACACTTTCCTTGTTTGTATTCACATAAAACCACGTGCCATTTCTGAATAAATAAATTAACACAAAACACAATAATTCCGTATTCTCCGTCCATTCCAAGAAACAATCAACACACGACTGACGCGCAAAATGAAAATCGTGTGTACCTGCTCAATGTTTTTATAAAATTCTTGTCGCTGCAAAAAAATTAAAAAATTAAATGGTCACGAAAACAATGTACATGGTTTTTATGGCCATGTAATGGTTGTAGACATGTCTATACGTAAACTATAAAAATATTTTTTTCTCTGCAAAAAAGTAAAAAAATTGAATGGTCAGATACGTGATTTTCCTGACCATATAATGGTCTCAAATTCTATCATTTAAATAATAGAACATGTTTGCGGCATTTGAGAACCATTTAAATGCTTATTGCCAACATATATTTTTCTCCGCTCGAAAATTATTTTTACAAAGACAAAATACATGGTTTTCGCGACAATTACATACTCTAAATAAGCATTAAATGGATGCGGCAACCATGTCCAAACATGTTTTTTCTGTGCGTGCAGTGAATAAATGTTTCTTCGTCCATTTCATATATGCGTATTTAAGAACGTGTGTGCGTCTGCATCTGTGAATACGTTATGTTACCCACATTCACAACAGTCCCACATATATTCTCGCAAAACTGAAGTCATCACCATCATCCATGCCATGGTATTTAACATATGCTTCCTTTATGTTCCCTTATATCGCTTTGTGCTGTGAATGGGCCATAAGTTCCAGCTCATAAGAAATTATGGAAGACACCTGAGCATCAATATAAATTTGTGATTCTGGTGCGTTTTGATGATCGTTGTCCGGGGGTTAGGAAATTACTTTTTATTTTAACTCTGTATGCAGATAAAATTTTTGATGATTTCCTCTTTTGGGTGGTATTAGATTAGAGATAGCTGATTTTGTTTTTTTTTTGTCTTTTATAGAAAAAGTCAGAGGGTTATGAGTTTATGTGTGGGGGGAAATAAAAAAAAAATATTCATTTAATTCGCCAGTTATACCCAAAATATATTCACGTATAAAATTTTTTTGTGTTTTTGAAGAAGCATCTGGATCCAAGATATATTCCAAGTTACAAATTTTAAGCAACTCGTTTGAAAATGTCTGGACTAGCATGAACTACTTTTGGAACATCGAATTCTGCATTTCCTTTTATACCCACCCCCACCACCATAGAATAGTGGTCGAGTGCTATGTTTGCCATCCTATTTGTAACACATCGAGAGAAATTTTAAGACTACATTACGATGTCCATCGGTTTATTCTTGTAATTATGTTACTGCTTTGAATAATAACACATGTCGTCCTGAAATTTGGCAAACATTAGTTTTTGGACTAAATGCAAGTCTAGTTTGAAGGTGGATAGCCCATTGGTCCAGGTTTCGTAAACTAGAAAATCTTACAATTGACAGGTATATAAGGCCGAAAGTTGGCCAGGCCGAATCTTATGTACCCTCCACCATGGATTGCGTAGAAACTTCTTCTAAACACTGCCATCCACAAAAGAATTACTTGGGTTGCGGTAACACTTGCCGATGGCAAGGTATCTTAAAACTTCTTAACACCGTCTTCTCAATTGTAAGTTAGTCCACACGGGTTATAATTTTGTCAAAATTTTCTATAGAAATAAAATTTTGACAAAATTTTCTATAGAAATAAAATCTTGACAAAATTTTGAATAGTAATACCGTCTTCTCAATTGTAAGTTAGTCCACACGGGTTATAATTTTGTCAAAATTTTCTATAGAAATAAAATTTTGACAAAATTTTTTATAGAAATAAAATCTTGGTAGATTATTTTTGGGGATTGGCTATATATAACTATAGACCGATATAGACCAATTTTGGCATGGTTGTTTGCGGCCATATACTAGCGCAATATACCAAATTTCACCACATACTAAATTTCAACCGGATCGGATGAATTTTGCTCCTCCAAGAGCTCCGGAGGACAAATCTGGGGATCGGTTATATGGAGGCTATATATAATTGTGGACTGATGTGGACCAATTTTGGCATGGTTATTAGCGGCCATATATTAACACCACGTTGCAAATTTCAACCGGATCGGATGAATTTTGCTCGTCCAAGTGGCTCCGGAGTTCAAATCTGGGGATCGGTTGTGGACTAATATGGACCAATTTTTGAATGGTTTTTAGAGACTATATACTAATACCATGTACCAAATTTCAGCCGGATCGGATGAAATTTGCTTCTCTTAGAGGATCCGCAAACCAAATAAGGGAATCGGTTTATATGGGGGCTATATATAATTATGGACCGATATCGACCAATGTTTGCATGGTTGTTAGAGACCATATACTAACACGACGTACCAAATTTCAACCGGATCGGATGAATTTTGCTCCTCTAAGAGGCTCCGGAGATCAAATCTGGGGATCGGTTTATATGGGGGCTATATATAATTATGGACCGATGTGGACCAATTTTTACATGGTAGTTATAGACCCTAGACTAAGACCACGTATCAAATTTCCATATATACCAATACCAAGATTTGATTTCCGAAACATCCTGGATATGCAAATTTTAGGCGATCTTCATGGAAAAGCTAAATCCATCCGATCAGATTGAAATTTGGAATGTGATATCAGTACGTACTGTGTACTAATCTTGCAAAAATTGGTCCATATCGGTCTATTATGATATATAGCCCCCACATAAACCGCCTACCAAAATTTGACTTCTAGAACCTTATGGAGGATCGGATTTCAAACGATCCGGAAATTTATTCCATGGTCCCTAATTACCATGCAAAAATTGGTCCATATCCGTTCATAATTATATATAGCGACGTCCAAAATTTGACTTCTTGAGTCTTATGAAGGAACAAATTTCATACGATCCAGTTGAAATGTGGCTCTTTAATTAGAATGCGAAAATTGGTTCATATCGGTTCATAATTATTTATAGACTCTTTTTATAGGTATTTAATCTGCTTTCTTGTCTAACATAAACTCCATATGAACTAACTTACAATTTGGAAGACTATCCCAGCAAAAAAAAAAAAAAGCGTCGCCAAAAAAGTAGTAAAAATGCTCTTTTTGAAAATTGTCGCAGAAGCGATGAATTAAAAAAAAGACCATCTCTGGAAGGACATTTTTGGAAGTGATTTTAAAGTTGTGGCTTTAGAAGAACTTCCAAGTTTTTTTTTTTGCTGGGATGTTAACAAGTTTTAGGGTAAGGTATCTGGTCATCGGCAAATGTTATCACAATATAAATATTTCGATTGTGGATGGCAGTTTTTAGTATATCTTTCAACACACTTCATGGTGGATGGTAAATAAGATTCACCCTGCCTGAACTTACGGCCGTGTAGACCTGGTTTATTCTATTTCCACATGGTTGCAATAACACGTAATTTTTCGTAGAGCACATCACACTCTATCATTGAGTACCAAACCATGGTTGGTTGCAACTTGCATTCATGCCATTATTCCACCATGGAATACTTTGGCTATGATTTGTGCATTACATAGTTAAGCACGTCAAGCTCATACATTCAACAAACAAATTTTGACTCTTGCACCTCCGCCAAAAAAAGGACAACAAATACGAGACCGTGTATCTGAAATTCCTTTGGTAACTTAAGAAAATACATCCATAATCCCAATGCAAACACATTTGCCATAAAATTCATACATGTACTGGCTGCCTGGCTGGCTGGCTTAGCTATAGAATAGAAGAGGAAAATTATGGCCTAAGAGTTGAGTTTTTAGTCAGACCTAGTAAAACTTAAAGCTTTCGCACCTGCAACACTGATGAGGCACGATTGAAACAAGAAGAGATGCAACCACAACTTTAAACGAATTATGGCTAACATTATAAATGGTAACTACGCGAATTTGGGATATAAAGCAGCAGCCAATAAAAGGGTGTTTCAACATAGAAGGCCTGTTTTCCTTTATCTGTATTAAATGCAAAGCATGAGAGGGTATCGATAATTGGCATTACAATCTTCCATTAGGAAACGGTTTAAAATAGAGCAAAATTCTAAATAAAGGAAAATGATTTTTATACCCTCCGCCATAGGATGGGGGGTATATTAACTTTATCATTTCGTTTGTAACACATCGAAATATTGCTATAAGACCTCATAAAGTATATATATTCTGGGTCGTGGTGAAATTCTGAGTTGATCTGAGCATGTCCGTCCGTCCGTCCGTCTGTTGAAATCACGCTAACTTCCGAACGAAACAAGCTATCGACTCGAAACTTGGCACAAGTACTTGTTATTGATGTACCGGTCCACTGTTACGTATAGCCCCCATATAAACGGACCCCTAAATTTGGCTTCCGAGGCCTTTAAGAGATGCAAATTTCATCCGATCCGGTTGAAATTTGGTACATGGTGTTAGTATATGGTCTCTAATAACCATGCAAAAATTGGTCCATATCGGTCCATAATTATATATAGTCCCCATATAAACCGATCCCCAGATTTGAACTCCGGAGCCTCTTAGAGGAGCAAATTTCATCCGATCCGGTTGAAATTTGGTACATGGTGTTAGTATATGTTCTCTAACAACCATGCAAAAATTGGTTCACATCGGTCCATAATTATATATAGCCTCCATATAAACCGATCCCCCGATTTGGCTTGCAGAGCCTCTAAGAGAAACAATTTTCATCCGATCCGGTTGAAGTTTGGTGCATGGTGTTAGTATATGGTCTCTAACAACCATGCAAAAATTGGTCTATATCGGTCCATAATTATATATAGCCCCCATATAAACCGACCACCGTATTTGACCTCCGGAGCCTCTTGGAAGACAAAAATTTATCTGATTCAGTTGAAATTTGGTACATGATATTAATATATGGCCTCAAACACCCATACTAAAATTGGTCGATATCGGTCCATTATTACACGGTCCACATAAACCGATCCCCGGATTTGACCTCCGGAGCACCTTGGAAGAGCAAAATTCTTCCCATTCGGTTGAAATTTAGTACGTGATGTTAGTATGGGGTATCCAACAACCATGCAGGAATTGGTTCCTTTCAGTCCATAATAATATATAGCTCCCATATAAACCGATCCCCAGATTTGACCTCCGGTGCCTTTTGAAGAAACAAAATTCATCTGATCTGGTTGAAATTTGGTAGGTGTTGGTAGTATATGATATTTATCAACCATGTGAGTTGAAATTTGTGGATGACAGTCTTTCGTAGAAGTTTCTACGCAATCCATGGTGGAGGGTACATAAGATTCGGCCTGGCCGAACTTACGGCCGTATATACTTGTTTAGTTTAATATATACTACGTATGGACTACCTTGCAATTTAGTAGGCGGTGTTAGGAAGTTTTAAGATACCTTGCCATCGGCAAATGTTACCGCAACCCAAGTAATTCGTTTGTGGATGACAGTCTTCAGTAGAAGTTTCTACGCAATCCATGGTGGACGGTACATAAGCTTCGGCCTGGCCGAACTTACGGCCGTATATACTTGTTCTTTCTCGTCTGACAGCTGACTGATTTAGACCAGTGAAATCAGTTAAGCATAAAAACGCATTTTGGTCCATTGGCGGCCGATCACATCACCCAAAGGACATATCGCCCAAAATGATGTTTAGGCGATATGACTTATCCTAGGGCGGTCATATAGCCCATTTTTAGTTTGGGTCATATGCCCCGCAAAATAGGAAGGCGTTAGGAATAGGAAGACTAACTCCCAGTACGAGTATTTTTGGTTAAAATTTATGTCGAAATTTAGATCATAAACTGGCATAAACGAAGTAGTTTTAAATTTCAGTTTTTGCTTAACAAAATACCTACGACGTTTAATACAAATCGACTGGAAAACAACAAGCAGTTATCGTTAGAGCCTTCCACCACTACTGTGGTACAGGGTATAATAAGTTTGTGCATTTGTATGCAACGCCACGAAGGAAAAATCTGAGACACATCGCTTAGTATACCGATCGTCTTAGAATTAAATTCTAAGTCGATTTAGCGATGTCCGTCCGTCTGTCTGTCTGTCAATCTGTCTGTATATGTAATTTTATGTGCAAAGTACAGCTCGCAGGTTAAGTCCCATCGTCCTCAAATTTAGCACAGTGTTTTACTTTGGCTCAAAGACAATCGCAATTGATTTTGAAAAAATCGGTTCAGATTTATATATAGATATGTAAGGGAGCTATATTTAAATCTGAACCGATTTGGCCGATATTTTGCATATTTTACGAGATAAATACATCAATTATGTCCAGATCGGTGATAAATATATATGGCAGCTATATCTAAATCTGAACCGATCTGGTCGATATTTTGCATATTTTACGAGATAAATACATCAATTATGTCCAGATCGGTGATAAATATATATGGCAGCTACATCTAAATCTGAATTTCTATAGAAATAACATTTTGACAAAATTTTCTATAGAAATAAAATTTTACAAATTTTTTAAAAGATTTAAAATTTTGACAACATTCTCTATAGAATTAAAATTTTGACAACATTTTCTATAGAAATAAAATTTTGCCAACATTTTCTATAGAAATAAAATTTGACAAAATTTTCTATAGGAATAAAATTTCGACAAAATTTTCTATAGAAATAAAATTTTGCTAGATTATTTTTGCTCGAGAGGCAAGCATGATTATGAACCGATATGGACCAATTTTTGTGTGATTGAGGATCGGCTATATATAACTATAGACCGATATGGACCAATTTCGGCATGGTTATTAGCGGCCATATATTAACACCACGTTGCAAATTTCAACCGGATCTGATAAATTTTGCTCGTCCAAGTAGCTCCGGAGGTCAAATCTGGGGATCGGTTTATATAGGGGCAATATATAATTATGGACTGATATGGACCAATTTTTGAATGGTTCCTAGAGACTATATACTAATACCATGTACCAAATTTCAGCCGGATCGGATAAAATTTGCTTCTCTTAGAGGATCCGCAAACCAAATCTTGGAATCGGTTTATATAGGGGCTATATATAATTATGGACTGATATGGACCAATTTTTGAATGGTTCCTAGAGACTATATACTAATACCATGTACCAAATTTCAGCCGGATCGGATGAAATTTGCTTCTCTTTGAGGATCCGCAAACCAAATCTGGGAATCGGTTTATATGGGGGCTATATATAATTATGGACCGATATGGACCAATTTTTGCATGGTTGTTAGAGACCATATACTAACACCACGTACCAAATTTCAGCCTGATCGGATGGAATTTGCTTCTTTTAGAGCAATCGCAAGCCAAATTTGCATGGTTGTTAGAGATGATATACTAACACCATGTAACAAATTTCAGCCGGATCGGATGAAATTTGCTTCTCTTAGAGCAATCGCAAACCAAATTTGGGGGTCCGCTTATATGGGGGCTACATATAATTATGGACCGATATGGACCAATTTTTGCATGGTTGTTAGATACCATATACTAACACCATGTACCAAATTCCAGACTGATCGGATGAAATTTGCTTCTTTTAGAGCAATCGCAAGCCAAATTTGGGGGTCCGTTTATATGGGGGCTATATGTAAAAGTGGACCGATATGGACCAATTTTTGCATGGTTGTTAGAGACGAAATACTAACACCAGCGGATCGGATGAAATTTGCTTCTTTTAGAGCAATCGCAAGCCAAATTTGGGGGTCCGTTTATATGGGGGCTATACGTAAAAGTACACCGATATGGCCCATTTGCAATACCATCCGACCTACATCAATAACAACTAATTGTGCCAAGTTTCAAGTCGATAGCTTGTTTCGTTCGGAAGTTAGCGTGATTTCAACAGACGGACGGACGGACGGACATGCTCAGATCGAGTCAGAATTTCACCACGACCCAGAATATATATACTTTATTGGGTCTTAGAGCAATATTTCGATGTGTTACAAACGGAATGACAAAGTTAATATACCCCCATCCTATGGTGGAGGGTATAAAAACGAATTTTGACAAAAAATGTGTTTTTCTTTGTTAGACCGGGGGCTTATCACACTCAGAGAAGAATGAACCCATTAGCGAGTTATTTTTAACTAACCAGTGTTGATATTGAACTTCTTATGTCGCTAAAGAAGCATGTACCCATAGTAAGTTTAACATTTTCCTATAGGTTAGTAATTTGTTGTAACTTTTGTCAAGTTCAAATTTAACTGTTCAGAAGTAAAAAATTAACTAAATAATACATTTTTTGAAAACGGAAAAAATAATGTTCCAGATGTCCTAGACCACCTGGTGACTTGGAGCAAGGAGACCAAGGGGGAGGATCCCAATTTCTACATGTCATATTATATTTAGTACAAATCACTTCTGTAGTACAAATCCTTTAGAATCATTTATTAGATTTTATTTTTATCATTTTATAAAAAGTTACCTTTTGTCCGGACGGAGGATCGAACCGCGTACCATCAGTTTTCTAACTAAACACACTATCCACTGGGCCACTTAGCTCTTACACTCATCAACAACCAAATGTGAATTTGTTTATTCTTTTCTTGCTTGGCTGCATGTATTCATTAACACATACAGTCAAGGGTGTCTATTTTTAGAAGCACCACACGAGCACATGTTTCGGAGACGAACTATTGTCTAGAAGTAGATTCACTCAACGGTAGTTAGAATTGACATTCATCGTTAGTTTATTTATACTAAAAATGGAAATTTCGTGTCGAACTAGTCTTTGTAGTATTGCACAGTAAAAGCTCAGTAACGCTGAGAAACTTCTTCGTACGTTCGAGAATATACGCATTCCCTACTATTATATTTGCTTCAGTCCATTTACGAACTCATTGGGAGTTCTTAACCATTTTGCTGGTAATGGTCGTAAGTTCAATTTACTTCCACTGAGTTAATTTTGCTCATCAATAGTTAAATTTAAGTAACTGTGAGTAAAATTTTGAACTACTCAATATTATGGAATTTACTTGTAGTTACGGCGTTAAATTTTCTGAGTGCAGCCAACCTGTTATATAGCCCCCATATTTCAATTCTGGCTCTATAATTACCGCACAAAAGTTCATTTCGGAGCCTCTTATAGCAATGAATTATACACCATCCGGTTGAAGTTTGGTAGATGGTGTTAGTATATTTCCCTTTAGAACCATGGGTAAATGGGTCCATATTGGTCCATAATTATATATAGACATTATTGCATGCATGAGAGCCTTGGTGGATGGTACATAAGATGTATTTGTTTCTAATGGATATATTCAAGGCCCCAATAAGATCCTTTACTATAGTTTGACCCTCCCATATCAAAATACACACACTATCATATGATTCCCTTTAAAATCCATACAACCTACCACAAATGTGTCTTATAATAAACTTAACCATACATTGCACTACCAGCACACATGCTCATACTCATATCTTCAATAATCACCGGAAACTAGAGGGGAGATGATACCCAAAAGTAGCATTAATGTGAATGTTTGCCAAATGTTAGGATGAACGAATGAGAGATGCATTATGTAACCAACCACACCAAAGGTTGTAAACAAAATAAAGTATATTTCTTACATAAACTTCTGCAAGAAGATCTCTCTCCATCGCATATTCCACTCATAGAAATGTTGCTGAACAACCAACGAAGCAACTCTAAAGGTGAACATAATGCCGTAGCATTGAGGCTAAGGAGCATCATTGAAACATTTAACCAAAATATGGCAACACTTTAACGGTAATTTGTGAAAATTATGATGCAAACATGTGAGGGCAGACTTAATGCGTGCACGTGATAATGGCTTCTACCATTTCATCATAACAATCGCTAGAATTTATACCCCCACTCTCCCTTCAGACCATACTAGAATGAACCTTAATACCATCCAACATTCATACGGTTGGTATTAAGGATAAGTGGGATGGCTAGCCAGTAGCATTGATGTAATATAAAGAACTTTAAAGTGGAGTGTTGTTCTATGAATCACGATCGCAGCACTTGGTAGCATTTCGAACAAAATGTTTGGTGAAATTGTAGACGTTTTAGAATTTTGGTAAATTCTTCACAATAGCAATATTTCTGGTGGGAACATTTTTTGGCAGATCAAAGTTATTATACCCTGACATAACTATGTGGTGTAGGGTACAATTAATTGAAATTTTAACAAGTATATACGGCCGTAAGTTCGGCCAGGCCGAATCTTATGTAACCTCCACCACTTCTACTAAAGACTGCCATCCACAATCGAATTACTTGGGTTGCGGTAACACTTGCCGATGACAAGGTATCTTAAAACTTCTTAACACCGTCTTCTAAATTGTAAGTTAGTGCATACGGGGTATATATTAAACAAAAAAAGACCGATTCACTACGTATATAATTCGGCTTGACACAATTTTCTACAGAAATAAAATTTTGACAAAATTTTCTATAGATATAAAATTTTGACAAAATGTTCTATAGTAATAAAATTTTGACAAAATGTTCTATAGAAATAAAATTTTGAAAAAATTGTCTATAGAAATAAAATTTGGACAAAATTTTCCATAGAAATAAAATTTTGACAAAATGCTCTATAGAAATAGAATTTTCATAAAATTTTCTATAAAAATAAAATTTTGACACAATTTTCTATAGTAATAAAATTTTGACAAAATGTTCTATAGAAATAAAATTTTGATAAAATTTTCTATACAAATAAAATTTGGACAAAATTTTCCATAGAAATAAAATTTTGACAAAATGCTCTATAGAAATAGAATTTTCATAAAATTTTCTATAAAAATAAAATTTTGACAAAATTTTCTATAGAAATAAAAATTTGGTAGATTATTTTTGGCGATATTGATCAATTTTTGTGTGCTTGGGGATCGGCTATATAAGTATAGACCGATATAGACCAATTTTTGCATTATTGTTATCGGCCATATACTAGCGCAATATACCAAATTTCAAGCGAATCGGATGAATTTTGTTCCTCTAAGTAGCTCCGGAGGTCAAATCTGGGGTTCGGTTTATATGAGGGATGTATATAATTATGGACCGATATGCACAAGTTTTTGCATGGTTTTTAGAGAACATATACTTACACCACGTACCAAATTTCAACCGGATCGCATGAATTTTGCTCCTCCAAGAGGATGCGGAGGTCAAATCTGGGGATCGATTTATATGGGGGCTAGGGAGCCACCGTGGTGCAATGGTTAGCATGCCCGCCTTGCATACACAAGGCCGTGGGTTCGATTCCTGCTACGATCGAACACCAAAAGGTTTTTCAGCGGTGGATTATCCCACCTCAGTAATGCTGGTGACATTTCTGAGGGTTTCAAAGCTTCTCTAAGAAGTTTCACTGGAATGTGGAACGCCGTTCGGACTCGGCTATAAAAAGGAGGTCCCTTGTCATTGAGCTTAACATGTAATCGGGCAGCACTCGGTGATAAGAGAGAAGTTCACCACTGTGGTATCGCAATGGACTGAATAGTCTAAGTGAGCCTGATACATCGGGCTGCCACATAACCTAACCTAACCTAACCTATATGGGGGCTATATATATTATTGGACCGATATGGACCAATTTTTGCATGTTTTTTAGAGACCATATACTTACACCACGTACCAAATTTCAACCGGATCGGATGAATTTTGCTCCTCCAAGAGGCTCCGAAGGTCAAATCTGGGGATCGGTTTATATGGGGGCTATATATATAATTGGACCGATATGAACCAATTTTTGCATGGTTGTTAGAGACCATATACTTACATCACGTACCAAATTTCAAGCGGATCGTATGTAATTTGCTTCTCTTAGAGGCTCCGCAAGCCAAATCTGGGGATCGGTTTATATGGGGGCTAGGGAGCCACCGTGGTGCAATGGTTAGCATGCTCGCCTTGCATACACAAGGCCGTGGGTTCGATTCCTGCTACGACCGAACACCAAAAAGCTTTTCAGCGGTGGATTATCCCACCTCAGTAATGCTGGTGACATTTCTGAGGGTTTCAAAGTTTCTCTAAGAGGTTTCACTGGAATGTGGAACGCCGTTCGGACTCGGCTACAAAAAGGACGTCCCTTGTCATTGAGCTTAACATGTAATCGGGCAGCACTCAGTGATAAGAGAGAAGTTCACCACTGTGGTATCACAATGGACTGAATAGTCTAAGTGAGCCTGATACATCGGGCTGCCACATAACCTAACCTAACCTAACCTAACCTAACCTAACCTAACCTAACCTAACTTAACCCAACCTAACCTATATGGGGGCTATATATATTTATGGACCGATATGCACAAGCTTTTGCTTGGTTTTTAAAGACCATATACTTATACCACGTACCAAATTTCAACCGGATCGGATGAATTTTGCTCCTCCAAGAGGATGCGGAGGTTAAATCTGGGGATGAACCAATTTTTGGATGGTTTTAGAGACCATATACATACACCACGTACCAAATTTCAACTGGATCAGATGTAATTTGCTTCTCTTAGAGGCTCCGCAAGCCAAATCTGGGGATCGGTTTATATGAGGTCTAACAGGTTGGCTGGTAAGTTTCCGTTCTAACAAAGAAAAACACATTTTTTTGTCAAAATTCGTTTTTATTATTCAACATAGTTCCCTTGAAGAGCGATACAACGATTATAACGACCTTCCAATTTTTTGATACCATTTTGGTAGTACTCCTTCGGTTTTGCCTCAAAATAGGCCTCAGTTTCGGCAATCACCTCTTCATTGCAGCCAAATTTTTTCCCTGCGAGCATCCATTTGAGGTCTGAGAACAAGAAAAAGTCGCTGGGGGCCAGATCTGGAGAATACGGTGGGTGGGGAAGCAATTCGAAGCCCAATTCATGAATTTTTGCCATCGTTCTCAATGACTTATGGCACGGTGCGTTGTCTTGGTGGTTTTGGTTTTGCTGCGATTTCGACCTTCAAACCCTCCAATAATGCCATATAATAGTTACTGTTGATGGTTTTTCCCTTCTCAAGATAATCAATGAAAATTATTTCATGCGCATCCCAAAAAAACAGAGGCCATTACTTTGCCAGCGGACTTTTGAGTCTTTCCACGCTTCGGAGACGGTTCACCGGTCGCTGTCCACTCAGCCGACTGTCGATTGGACTCAGCAGTGTAGTGATGGAGCCATGTTTCATCCATTGTCACATATCGACGGAAAAACTCGGGTATATTACGAGTTAACAGTTGCAAACACCGCTCAGAATCATCAACACGTTGTTGTTTTTGGTCAAATGTGAGCTCGCACCCATTTTGCACAGAGCTTCCGCATATCCAAATATTGATGAATGATGATGAATTATATGTTCCTTTGATATCTTTGAGGCCTCTGCTATCTCGATCAACTTCATTTTACGGTCATTCAAAATCATTTTGTGGATTTTTTTGATGTTTTCGTCGGTAACCACCTCTTTCGGGCGTCCACTGTGTTCACCGTCTTTTTTGAACACCTCTTTCTATATGAAGGAGTTGCCAGATCGAAACAAAATTTAACATGTGTTCATAACAGAGATGGAAGTTTCCAAAACACTTAACTTTTTTCTGTTTATACCGTGCTTTTTGTGCTAGGCTAAGAAGTTTCCGAACTGCCCTCGTAAGAGCCTTCGCAAACCAAATGTGGGTATCGGTTTATATGGGGTATGTACCTAAAATCAGGGATCCGGAGCGGTCCATTTTTTTCGCTCCGCTCCGCTCCCGCTCCGGAGAAAAAAAAACCGCTCCGCTCCTCGCTCCGCTCCGAGAAAAAAAAAATCGCTCCGCTCCGCTCCACGCTCCGCTCCGCTCCTCTTCGAGAAAATTATAGTACAAAAATTGTATTATTTGTTCAATTGAGTTTTATTTTATTTAGAAAAATCGGGCGGTACATATATGGGAGCTATAGCTAAATCTGAACCGATTTCGATGATTTTTTGCACATATAGTTAGTGCCAACTTTGAGTAAGATCGGTTGATAAATAAGGGTTTTATGACCTAATTTGACAAAATCGGGCGATACATATATATGGGACCTATATCTAAATCTGAACCGATTTCGATGAAATTTTCAGACTTAAAGGGTGATACAGAAGATTATTTTGTGCTAAATTTGACGACGATCGGTTAGTAAAAAAAGTGCAACGTGACCCCATTTGTCGAAATCGGGCAATACATATATATGGGAGCTATATCTAAATTTGATCCGATTTCTTCCAAATTCAATAACGTTCGTCCTTGTGCCCAAAAAAACTCCCTGTACCAAATTTCATCAAAATCGGTTAATAATTGCGACCGAAATCCTGTGAACAACAAATACATGGACAGACGGACGGACGCCAAGCACTAGATCGACTCAGGAGGTGATTCTGAGTCGATCGGTATATATTTTATGGGGTCTAAAATCAAAATTTCTTGTAGGCACATTTTTTGGCAGATCAAACTTGTTATACCCTAACCACTATGTGGTTTAGGGTATAATGACTTTAAAACAATGTGTTGAAATATTTTATTAATTTTGAAGATTTTTTCAGAAATATTAAATCCATTTTGACTTCATTAAAGGAAGCATTCTAGGAAGCATATGTTAATTTTTCATTTTTTTAGATTTTTTCGTCAGTTGTTATCAAAATCGTTTAAAAACGAGTTAACGAGTTATTTTTTTTCCATATTAAGACTCGACTTCCAGTAGAAATTATGCTATGTTTCAAGTAAAAAGCGTCTTTAAAATAAAGTGTTGAAAAACATGTCTTATTTTTTAACGATTTTTTGCTTTGTAGGCAAGATGCAAAAAGGAAACAAATTTAAAGACAAATTTATTAATTTTAAAGAATTTTTCTTAATTATTAAAGTCACGTTGACCTTACCTCAAAAATTTTATCTTTCATGTTATGATACACATTTTTAAGTAAAATCACTTAATTATAAGGACATTACAACTTCATTCAAAAGTTTATTGCCTTTTGGACAAGAAAACAAGTATATAAAGCACTAAGTTCGGCCGGGCCGAACCTTAAATACCCACCCCCATGAACCAAATATTAGGGTTTCCTTTGAAATTTTAGGAGGGCGTGAGGACTTGAGGACACTTCCCGAAGATAAATTTAAAGATTTCACCTATGAGGACTATATCAGATTCTGGATTTATAAGAACCATTTTTGTTTGAGTTTTAGAGGAATCATTAACATCTTTTGTAAGTGTGCAAGAAAATTATAAAATAGCGTCTTGATTTGAAATCTTAAATATGTAGAAGTAAAATCTGGAAATTTTACATTGAGTTTCAAGCAGTTCAAGTGAAGTCGGTCTATATGGAGGCATTACCAAATGGACCGAGCCTAAAATACCTGAATATTTACAATTTCAGGCAAATCAGATAAAAATTACGGTTTCTAGAAACCCAAGGAGTTAAATCGGGAGATCATTCTTATGGGGGATATACTAAAACATGGACCGCTACTCACCGTTTTCGGCACACCTCTTTATGACCCGAAAATACCTCTAGATTTCCAATTTCAGGCAAATAGGATAAAAACTTCGGATTCTAGAAGCCCAAGAAATAAAATCGGGAAATCGGTCTATATGGGGGCTATACCAAAATATGGACCGATACTCACCATTTTCAGCACACCTCTTTATGGTCCGAAAATACCCCTAGATTTCCAATTTCAGACAAATTGGATAAAAAATACGCTTTCTATAAGCCCAAGGCCCCAAATCGGGAGGTCGTTTTATATGGGGACCATACCAAAACATGGACCGATACTCAAATTTTTGGCACACGTATTTGTGGTCCTACAATACCTCTAGATTTCCAATTTCAGGTAAATTGAATAAAAACTGCGGATTCTATAAGCCCAAGAAGTAAAATCGGGAGATGGGTCTATATGGGGGCTATACCAAAATATGGACCGATACTTACAATTTTTGGCACACGTATTTGTGGTCCTACAATACCTCTAGATTTCCAATTTCAGGTAAATTGAATAAAAACTGCGGTTTCTATAAGCCCAAGAAGTAAAATCGGGAGATCGGTCTATATGGGGGCTATACCAAAATATGGACCGATACTTACAATTTTTGGCACACGTATTTGTGGTCCTACAATACCTCTAGATTTCCAATTTCAGGTAAATTGAATAAAAACTGCGGTTTCTATAAGCCCAAGAAGTAAATTCGGGAGATCGGTCTATATGGGGGCTATACCAAAATATGGACCGATACTTACAATTTTTGGCACACCTCTTTATGGTCCGAAAATACCCCTAGATTTCCAATTTCAGACAAATTGGATAAAAATACGCTTTCTATAAGCCCAAGACCCCAAATCGGGAGGTCGTTTTATATGGGGGCCATACCAAAACATGGACCGATACTCAAATTTTTGGCACACGTATTTGTGGTCCTACAATACCTCTAGATTTCCAATTTCAGGTAAATTGAATAAAAACTGCGGTTTCTATAAGCCCAAGAAGTAAAATCGGGAGATCGGTCTATATGGGGGCTATACCAAAACATGGACCGATACTCACACTTTTTGGCACACCTCTTTACGGTCATAAAATACCTCCAGATTTCAAATTTCAGGCAAATTGGATAAAAAATACGATTTATATAAGCCCAAGACCCCAAATCGGGAGGTCGGTTTATATGGGGACTATATCAAAACCTGGGCCGATATAACCCATCTTCGAACTTGACCCGCATGCAGACAAAAGATGAGGTTGTGCAAAATTTCAGCACGATTGCTTCATTATTGAAGACTGTAGCGTGATTACAACAGACAGACAGACAGACGGACAGACAGACGGACATCGTTATATCGTCTTAGAATTTCTCCCTGATCAAGAATATATATACTTTATATAGTCGGAAATCGATATTTCGATGTGTTACAAACGGAATGACAAACTTATTATACCCCTGTCACCATTCTATGGTGATGGGTATAAAAAACTTTATTTTAGAGAAATGCGTCTTCCATGTTAAGCAAAATTTGCATTCTTATTCTAAGGACATGGAATCTTTGACTTCACGACAATATTTTTTGTAGTAGAAAACTAAAAAATTAAATATAAATAAGATCGTTTAATTGCATTTATTTGACGTTCATTACAAACATCTTTGTAGTAATACGGAATGAAATTGATCGAAAGTACTGTTGTTACTTTTACAACACATACAAGATATATATTTTGACATTTGCCGTTTTTGAAAACAATTACTAAAAAACACGTTGTGTTTTCCCCAATGTACGTACGTACAAAAATACATATCGTACATTTTAAACGCTTACTCACACTACGCTAAGTACTAGCTAAATTTGAAATTACCTACACAGTGTAATTTCAAAGTTACACATTTCATTCAAGTAATATTTTATTCGGAGCGGAGCGGTTTTTCATTTGGAAACCGCTCCGCTCCGGATTTTAGAAATGCCGCTCCCGCTCCGCTCCCGCTCCGGCAAAAAAAGGGCTTGCTCCGCTCCGCTCCACGCTCCGCTCCGCTCCGCTCCGGATCCCTGCCTAAAATTGGTTCATTAAAGAGTTTTTACGAATGCGGTTTTGCTTAGCGTAGCAGTCGCATTTCCCTGATATAAAGGTTTTGTCCTTGTCCAAAAACGATAAACTTTTCAATAAAGTCGTTTGGTCTTTATAATTAAGTGATTCGATTTCAAAATGGGTATCATAACATGAAAGAAAACTTAGTTATTCTAAGAATAACCTCCCTTTAATAATTAATTCTTCAAAATTAATGAAATCGAATTAAATTTTTTTGATTTTTGCATCTAGACAACAAAGTAGGAAAGCGTTTAAAAATAAGAGATGTTTTCTATCACTTTATTTTAAAGACAATTTTTACTTGAAACATAGCATACTTTCAACTTGAAATCGAGTCTGAATTTTAAAATTAAAGTTGTCGTTAACAAGTTTTTAAAGGTCTTTAATTGAACATGAAGAAAAAAAGAGAAAAAACGAATAAATTAGAATGCTACCTAGAATCAAGTGCGCAAAACATACATTTAAAAGACATTTCTATGTCAAAAGTATCCGTACTTCATTTCTCCAAGCCATAGGGCTTGGAATCAATGCCAAAATCATTAGTGTGAAAACAAAATCATTGGAACCAGTGTTTATGTGATTTGAATTATACAAAAAAACGGAACACTTCAATTCAATTATAACCTCGAATTAAAATGTTGCAAATGTCATAAAGCAAACATAATTCGAGCATTTCCATGAATTTGGTATAACCACAACAATGTAAATCCATAAACTAAGATTCATTATTTCGAATATAAGTGAACTGAATTGGGAAAGGGATAAGGATTGAATATAACAACGAATGGGGACCATTTACTTTGCTTTATGATTATTTGATTTTGGCTATTGCTAAGAACTTTTCCTTAGTTCATCTTCAATATCCCAAGAAAGTCTCCTGCCGACGAATTAAGGACGTAAAGCCAAGAAGGCGAAACTTTAATTTACGTTAACTAAAGAAAAGAAATCGAAATTTCCAAGTTTAAAAATTTTATGCAGTCTATGCCGAGAGCCCAAAACCCAACACCAACCCAAAGAAATATAAGAAGGGAAAAATCTAAACTCTTTAGATATGACCATGTCGTCGGAATTGCAAGAAACTGAAAATGTGAAATGTGCTAAAGAAAGTTGAGTTGAGCTGAGCCCATAATCATAAACTCCATCAGTGTGCCCGTTCGTTGCGATCTAAGAAAGCAGTAAGGGATTTGGCTTTGGTATGATGTCATTATTGATGGGTCGATTTCCATAGCAGAAGAGGTAGGTGCTGGTTGCGGTGGTGGTTGGTTATTTCTTCTTTTTCATTGAATGCCGGAATGAAGAGCATTTCTTCGTATCGTTGCTATTTAAACGGCTGAGATTTATCGCCACACCAAATGGCATTTTCATTGCATTTCCAGTCGATTTTTCCAGTGAAAAGTTGGCGTTCTTCATTGAGGACATTGTCGACGCCATCGTCAGTCGTCATTGTCAATGGCCAATGTGAATTTCGATTTGTTGCATGCTACATTATGTGTGGGGTATTGTTAGACAAAAAAGAACGATTTAATTTGAACAACGCCCCGATAACAAATATATGAAACAAGTACAGATGCCCTTAACGTCATGTTGCATTTATTGCCTTTAGATGTATTGGCCTAATGGTCAGTCGCTACAAGGGAAGTAAAGGCTAACAAAAGTATCCTTATGGTTACAGGAAAGGCATGGGCACCATGCAGCAGAGTTATCGATAAGAATTTGTGGAAGGTGGCACAAAAAGTGTCATACGCAGTGAAAGGTTGCTCACTAATTTTAAAAAAAATTAGCACACTTGTTTTATCAACATTACACACAAAATTAATGAATTTCTATAGGTTTTTACGTACATATGACCAAGGAGAGGGAGTAGAATTGACGTTATGGCTATTCATGGCAATTTTGGTTGAAATCATATGACTGAGCACGGTTGCCAAAAATGGTAGAATTCTACCAAAAATGATAGTTTTTCTACTGTTTGGTAGATTGGTAGAATTCTTGACGTCTTGGTGGATTTTGCAAAATAAAAATTTGACAAATAAAATTTTATTTCTAAAGAAAATTTTGCAAAATTTATTTTATTTTTTTAAATTTTGACAAAATTTCATTTCTTCATATATTTGATAAAATGTTCTATAGAAATCAAATTTTGACAAAATTTTCTGCAGAAATAAAATTTAGTTAAAATTTCATAAAGAAATAATATTTTGCCAAACATTTCTTTAGAATTAAAATTTTGGCAAAATTCTGTACCGAAATAAATTTTTGATAAAATGTTCTATCAAAATAAAATGTTGATAAAATTTTCCTTAGCAATAATATTTTGGCACAATTTTCTAACAAAATAAAAGTTTGATAAAATTTTCTATCGAAATAAAACTTTGACAAAATTTTCTATTGAATTAAAATTTTCAAAATTTTCTATAGATATAAAATTTTTACAAAATTTTCTATTGAATAAAAATTTTGACAAAATTTTCTATAGATATAAAATGTTAACAAAATTTTCTATAGATATAAAATTTTAACAAAATTTTCTATATATATAAAATTTTAACAAAACTTTCTTTAGAAATGAAATTTTGACATAATTTTTTATCGAAATAAAATTTTGACAAAATTTTCTATGGAAATGAAAATTTGACAAAATTTTTATAAAATTTGCTGTCAATATAAATTTTGACAAAATTTTCTATAGAAATAAAATTTTGACAAAATTTTCTATCGAAATAAAATTTTGGCAAAATCTATTTTCAATAGAAATAAAATTTTGACAAAAAAATTTCAACCAATTTTTCTAAAGAAATAAATTTGTGACTAATTTTCTTTAGAAATAAAATTTTAAAATTTAAACAAAATTTTCTATAGAAATAAAATTTTGACAAATTTTTTTAGAAATAAAATTTTGACAAAATTTTCTATAGAAATAAAATGTTGACCTAATTTTCTAAAGAAATAAAATGTTGACCTAATTTTCTTTAGAAAAAAATTTTGCACAAACTTGTCTATGGAAATAAAATTTTGACAAAATTTTCTATCGAAACGAAATTTTGACCACATTTTCTATAGAATTAAAATTTAGTCAAAATTTAATTTCTATAGAAATAAAATTTTGACAAAAAAATTTTCGTTAGAAAAAACTTCGACAACATTTTTTTAGAAATTACATTTTGACAAAATTTTCTTTAGAAATAAAATTTTGACAAAATTATCTATAGAAATAAAATTTTGACAAAATTTAATTTCAATAGAAATAAAATTTTGACAAAATTTTCTATAGAAATAAAATTTTGACAAAATTTAATTTCAATAGAAATAATATTTTGACAAAATTTAATTTCAATAGAAATTAAATTTTGACAAAGCTTTCTATAGAAATAAAATTTTGACAAAATTTAATTTCAATAGAAATAAAATTTTGACAAAATTTAATTTCAATAGAAATAAAATTTCGACAAAACTTTCTAAAGAAATAAATTTTTGACTAAATTTTCTTTAGAAATAAAATTCGACATAAAATTTTCTTCCGAAATAAAATTCGACATAAAATTTTCTTCCGAAATAAAATTTAAACAAAATTTTCTATAGAAATAAAATTTTGACAAATTATTTATTTTTTTTTTTTTTGAAATAAAATTTTACAATTTTTTTAGAAATAAAATTTTACAATTTTTTTAGAAATAAAATTTTGACAAAATTTTCTATCGAAATAAAATTTTGACCTAATTTTCTAAAGAAATAAAATTTTGACCTAATTTTCTAAAGAAATAAAATTTTGACCAAATTTTCTTTAGAAAAAAATTTTCGACAAACTTGTCTATAGAAATAAAATTTTGAAAAATTTTCTATCGAAACGAAATTTTGACCAAATTTTCTATAGAAATAAAAGTTTGTTAAAATTTAATTTCTATAGAAATAAAATTTTGACAAAAAAATGTTCGTTAAAACAACTTCGACAAAATTTTTTTTGAAATAAAATTTTGAAAAAAAATTTCTTTTGAAATAAAACTTTGAAAAAATTTTCTTTTGAAATAAAATTTTGAAAAAATTTTCTTTTGAAATAAAATGTTGACAACATTATCTATCCAAGTAAAATGTTTATAAAATATTCTATCAATATAAAATTTTACAACATTTTATATCGAAATAAAAGTTTTGACAAAATTATCTATAGAAATAAAATGTTGGCAAAATTTTCCATAGAAAAAAATTTAATTTCAATAGAAATAAAATGTTGACAAAATGTTCTATAGAAAAAAAAATTCGACAAACTTGTCTATAGAAATAAAATTTTGACAAAATTTTCAATCGAAACGAAATTTTGATCACATTTTCTATAGAAATAAAATTTTGACAAAATTTAATTTCTATAGAAAATTTTCTAAAGAAATATATTTTTGACTAAATTTTCTTTAGAAATAAAATTCGAACTAAAATTTTCTTCCGAAATAAAATTTAAACAAAATTTTCTATAGAATTAAAATCATAACAAATTTTTTAGAAATAAAATTTTGGCCACATTTTCTATCGAAATAAAATTTTGACCAAATTTTCTATAGAAAAAAAAATTTCGACAAACTTGTCTATAGAAATAAAATTTTGACAAAATTTTCTATCGAAACGAATTTTTGAGCACATCTTCTATAGAAATAAAATTTTGCAAAATTTAATTTATATAGAAATAAAATTTTGACAACATTTTTTTAGAATAAAATTTTGAAAACATTTTCTTTAGAAAGAAAATTTTGGCAAAATTTTCTATCGAAATAAAATTCTGTCAAAATTTTCTATCGAAGTAAAAATTTGACAAAATTGTCAATAAAAATAAAATGTTGACTAAATTTTCTATATAATTAAGATTTTGATAAAATTTTCTATAGAAAAAAAATTGAAACAATTTTCTATAGAAATTACATTTTGACAAAATTTTGGAAAGAAAAAAATTTGAAATTCGTTTTGCCTCAATGACAGTAGTAGTAGATGCAATGACATAATGACTAAGTTATTAGCCTATCATTCTATCAATATAAAATTTTACAACATTTTATATCGAAATAAAATTTTGACCAAATTATCTAAGAAATAAAATGTTGACAAAATTTTCTATAGAAAAAAAAATAATTTCAATAGAAATAAAATTTTGACAAAATTTAATTTCTATAGAAATAAAATTTTGACAAAATTTAATTTCTATAGAAATAAAATTTTTACAAAATTTTATATCGAAACGAAATTTTGACCACATTTTCTATAGAAATAAAATTTTGACCACATTTTCTGTAGAAATAAAATTTTGACAAAATTTAATTTCTATCGAAATAAAATTTTGGCAAAATTTTCTGTCGAAATAAAATTTTTAAAAAATTTTCTATAGAAATAAAATTTTGATAAAATTTTCTATCGAAATAAAATTTTGATAAAATTTTCTATCGAAATAAAATTTTGATAAAATTTTCTATAAAAATAAAATGTTGACTAAATTTTCCATATAATTAAAATTTTGATAAAATTTCCTATAGAAACAAAATTTTGAAACAATTTTCTATAAAAATTACATTTTAACAAAAATTTTCAAAACAATAAACTTTGACAAAATTTTCGAAAGAAAAAAATTTTAAATTCGTTTTGCCCCAATGACAGTTTTGGCGTACGAAGTATACATAGTGTAGCGCAGTAGATGCAATGACTAAGTTATTAGCCTATCATTGATGATTTTATTTAAAAAAAAAAAAAAAATATAAAAAAAAATTGACAACATTTACTATAGAGATAAAAGTTTGTCAAAATTTTCTGGAGAATTAAAATTTTGACAAAATTTTTGTGAACGTTGTTCATAAAATAAATTACACCCAAGGAAATCCAATTGTTGGTTTTACTAAAACTTAAAATTATTTTGTTCCCCATGTAGCAACCATACCATAGTTCGTTGTCTATCAACTCAATCGGCCATCTTGTAGTGTGGTTTACCTCCTTGTTTTTTTTTTTTTTTTTGACCAAGCCTTCGAAATGGCACTGCCTTACAAAAATATAGCATGTGTACTATATATCGATGTACATACACTCCTCCTTGTACTTCTATTTTTTGGCCATAGTTTTGGTAATGGCTTGAATGTGTTAAGAAAAGTTGTCTTGGAAAATGTCTATAATTATTTTTAATGTTGTTTGCTAAGCGTACAATTGATGAGGCCAATAACAGTCACTGAGATATGAGCTGAAGTATGCGCAACTATGTCTTAATGTAAATATGTATTGAACGTAAATCGCCAGGGGCGGAAAAAGAGAATGTTGGAAAAGTAATCTTAAGAGAATAGTTTTTTTTTTTTGTGGGAACAGTTACTGCAGTCACCCATAGAAGGAATATGATCACCTTAAAAATGTTTAAAGAGCGTAATTCAATTTTTTCCATTAACCATAAATTAAATAATTTTTTCTTTGTGGTTGCTTTAATTAATTCACTGTTTTTTCAGTAAAGAAATAGTGCGAAATATGAAGGCTCTATTTGATCGAAATTCACGCCGCCCTGGTAGAAATTTTCCTCATGAGCTGAACATATCGCGAGATATGGACTAAAAGCCATTGAAGCACCAAAAACTGCACGTGATCGCCGATGCACATAAACTGTTCGACTGTACTAAGGTCAAGGAGTTGCTTCGCATATACAAAAGTGGTGATATATCAAAATTTTTTCTCTGATTAGAAGTCATTCCAAATTTGTCAAAAAGGTCTGCTGACAATTTGAAGTTTCGATTGGCCACCAGAACTCAGGTGCCGTCCATGGTAAGGGTGTGGACCGCTTTAACGACCCATGATCGCTTCCAGTTTGTATTCATCGAAAGTGTAGTCAAAGCAAATGCCGAATATTGTGGGGAAAATTGCCCAAAAGAAAGTATAGAAGCTCTGATTAGACAAACATTTTAGCCGCTGACCATGGACATTCCAACAGGACACAGTACTATCGCACTCATCAACCAAGAATGGCTTAAAAAGAAGGTACCTCCCTTCATTTATAATGCACAATAGCCAACAAAATCCCTGGATCTGAATCCGTTGGACTTATGCACTTGAGGCATTATGGGAAACGGTATGAATATGGGCCGCATGAAAATGAGTCTCAAATCTAAATGAAATACGACCAAAAACAAGTATATACGGCCGCAATTTCGGCCAGGCCGAATCTAATGTACCCTTCACCATGGATTACGTGGAAACTTCTACTAAAGACTGTCATCCACAATCGAATTACTTGGGTTGTGGTAACACTTGCCGATGGCAAGGTATCTTAAAACTTCTTAACACCGTCTTCTAAATTGTAAGTTAGTCCATACGGGGTATATATTAAAAAAAAAACAACAACAATTCAATACGTATATAATTCAATTTAAAAAAAATCTATAGAAATAAAATTTTGACAAAATTTTCTACAGAAACAAAGTGTGACAAAATTTTCTATAGAAATAAAATTTGGAAAAAATTTTATATAGAAATAAATTTTTGACAAAATTTTCTATAGAAATAAATTTTTGACAAAATTTTCTATAGAAATAAAATTTTGACAAAATTTTCTACAGAAATAAAATTTTGACAAAATTTTGAAAAAATTTTCTATAGAAATAAAATTTTGACAAAATTTTCTATAGAAATAAAATTTTGCCAAAATTTTTATAGAAATAAAATTTTGAAAAAATTTTCTATAGAAATAAATTTTTGACAAAATTTTCTATAAAAAAAAAATTTGATAAAATTTTCTACAGAAATAAAATTTTGATAAAATGTCCTATAAAAATAAAATTTTGACAAAATTTTCTATAGAAATAAAATTTTGGTAGATTATTTTTGGCGATAAGCACCAATTTTGTTTGATTGGGGATCGGCTATATATAACTATAGACCGATATGGACCAATTTTTGCATGTTTGTTATCGGCCATACACTATCGCAATGTACCAAATTTCAACCGAATCGGATGAGTTTTGCTCCTCCAGGAGGCTCCGGAGGTCAAATCTGGACATCGGTTTATATGGGGCTATATATAATTATGGACCGATATGGAACAATTTTTGCATGCTTGTTAGAAACCATATGCTGATACTACGTACCAAATTTCAATCAGATCGGATGAAGTTTGCTCCTCCAAGAGGCTCCGGAGGTCAAATCTGGAGATCGGTTTATATGGGGGCTATATATAATTATGCACCGATATGGACCAATTTTTGCATGGTTATTAGATACCATATACTTACTAGAGCATTGCATGAGAACATTCATTCATAGCGCACACAACTGCACTCATGAAACGGTTCGAGAAGACTGAATAATCTTCGTTGATCGAATGAATAGAATGAGAACACTGGCTTGATCGAATCGGTTCGAATGAATGTAAATATATGAATGAGACATGGTTTGAATCACATCCAATAATTCAGTATCGAGTGAATGTTGTTGTGACGTCACATCATTGAAGTTGTGCATTTGTTTCCATTCTCGGTCGCAAGCAAACATTCGATTGCATTTGGTGAAACGGGATAATCGAGAATACTCGAACACTTAGCGGGAGTTTCGAGAATTTGCAAAGTTCTCGAGTATGTTATGACAAACAAGTATATACGGCCGTAAGTTCGGCCAGGCCGAATCTTATGTACCCTCCACCATGGATTGCGTAGGAACTTCTACTAAAGGCTGTCATCCACAATCGAATTACTTGGGTTGCGATAACACTTGCCGATGGCAAGGTATCGTAAAACTTTTTAACACTGTCTTCTAAATTGTAAGTTAGTCCATAAGGGGTATATATTAAACAAAAAAAAAAAAGGCCGATTAAATCGTATATAATTCAGTTTGACAAAATTTTCTATAGAAATAAAATTTTGACAAAATTTTCTATAGAAATAAAATTTTGACAAAATTTTCTATAGAAATAAAATTTTGACAAAATGTTCTATAGAAATAAAATGTTGACAAAATTGTCTATAGAAATAAAATGTTGACAAAATTTTCTACAGAAATAAATTTTTTACAAAATTTTCTATAGAAATAAAATTTTGACAAAATTTTCTATGGAAATAAAATGTTGTCAAATATTGCTATAAAAATAAACTTTTTACAAAACTTTTACATAAAATTTGACAATTTTTACATGGCTGTTAGAGGCCATATACTAACGAAATGTACCAAATTTCAACCGCATCGGATGACTTGTGCTCCTCCAAGAGGCTCCGGAGGTCAAATCTGGGGATCGATTTATATGGGAGCTATATATAATTATGGACCGATATGGACCAATTTTTGCATGGTTGCTAGAGACCATATACTAACACCACGTACTAAATTTCAATTGGATCGGATGAATTTTGCTCATCCAAGAGGCTCCAGAGTTCAAATCTGGGGATCGGTTTATATGGGAGCTATATATAATTATGGACCGATATGGACCAATTTTTGCATGCTTGTTAGAGACCGTATACTAACATCAGGTCCCCAATTTCAAACGGATCGGATGAATTTTGCCCCTCCAAGAGGCTCCGGAGGTCAAATCTGGGAATCGGTTTATATGGGAGCTATATATAATTATGGACCAATATGGACCAGTTTTTGCATGGTTGTTAGAGACCATATACTAACACCACGTACCAAATTTCAATCGCGTAGGATGAAGTTTGCTCCTCCAAGAGGCTCCGGAGGTCAAATCTGGGGATCGGTTTATATGGGAGCTATATATATTTATGGACCGATATGGACCAATTTTTGCATGGTTGTTAGAGACCGTATACTAACATCAGGTACCAAATTTCAACCGGATCTGATGAATTTTGCCCCTCCAAGAGGCTCCGGAGGTCAAATCTGGGGATCGGTTTATATGGGGGCTATATATAATTATGGACCGATATGGACCAATTTTTGCATGGTTGTTAGAGACCGTATACTTAGACCACGTACCAAATTTCAACCGGATCGGATGAATTTTGCTGCTCCGGAAGGCTCCGCAAGCCAAATTTGGGGATCGGTTTATATGGCGGCTATACGTATGGCCCATTTTCAATACCATCCGACCTACATCAATAACAACTACTTGTGCCAAGTTTCAAGTCGATAGCTAGTTTCGTTCGGAAGTTAGCGGGATTTCCACAGACGGACGGACAGCCGGACAGCCGGACAGACGGACGGACGGACGGACATGCTTAGATCGACTCAGAATTTCACCACGACCCAGAATATATATACTTTATGGGGTCTTAGAGGATTCCAAAGTGAAATAAGTAGATGACTTCTATTATAATAAAGTTGAGCTCTAATTTTGCTTTGCGAGATTCATGTTCACGAGAAATCAATTCGGGAGCTTGGTCTATCCAGAATAAAACCGAATATTGTGTATATTCGATGCACTGGAAATCTTTAACTCTTTTCAGTCATACAAATATTTCCCACATTAGGTCTTCAAAGGCCCTTCAAATCAAAAATTTCCCACGTCCCAATAATCTCTGTAGACGAAGATCCAAAAACATTGAATGCTAGTTCTCTCTATGAATTTTGGGTAAAATTTTTCTACTTTTGTAGAAGCATGTAAGTGTGTGCTGCATGTGCATTGGCATTTTTCCTTCAATAAGTTTTCAATGACTTTTCCTCAGCGCTTTTCATTTTCTTCTGTTGGTTGGTGATTTTGGTTTTACGTTTTTTTTTTTTTTCATACGCTTCTCTCTAGCTGTGAAGTTATGATTATTGCTTCTGGAGCAAAAGTTTTTATGTGAAATTCAATTAAAAAAGGCAATAAATTCAATTAAGAAATTACAAATTATGGTCCAAATAATGTTTAAGTATAGTCAAGATGATTTCTTCATTATTTGTGTGTTAAAATGAAATTCAATGAGCATGGATCAGTTTTCTTGGAGGAACTACTTGAAGAAAAATCTTGTTAATTATCAAAAATATTTATGAGAAAAGGCTTAAAAATCCCGAAATATGGGTCTATTGAAGAATTTCGAAGTTTGCTTGGCATGATCTTGCAACAAACCAGGAAATTTTAAGAAAACATGAGTTAGGATTAACAATTGCTGCTAAATGCGAAAAGCTCGGAAAATTGCATACTTGACACACATCGTGTAAAAATGGCAAATTCAGATTTTTGCAACCCACCAAGGCCATAATAGAAGGAAAGCGTGGAAGAAATAGAAGAGAAATGGACAGGCTGCAATAATTCACAAATGGACAAGCTTCCGGAAGGAACGCAATATGTGAGAGCTATTTCGATTTGCTCCTCCAAGAGGTTGCGAAAATCAAATCTGGGAAATCCGGTTTATATGGGGACTTTATATAATTATGGACCGATATGGACCAATTTTCGAATGGTTATTAGATGCCATATACTAACACCACGTACCAAATTTCACGCGAATCGGATGGAATGTGGGCTCCCGAGGTCAAATCTGGGGATCGGTTTATATGGGGGCTTTATATAATTATGGACCGATACGGGCCAATTTTCGAATGGTTATTAGAGGCCATATACTAACACCACGTACCAAATTTCAATCGGATCGGATGAAATTTGCTTCTCTAAGAGGCTCCACAAACCACAAAAGTGGTCCGATATGGCCCATTTGCAATACCATCCGACCTATATCAATATCGAACGACATCAATCGGATGTTAGCGTGGTTTTAAAAGACACATGGGCGGGCATCCCAAAATCGAATCAGAATTTCACCACGACCCAGAATATACACAGAAAAAAAATTTCGAAATATTAACCCATACATACATACCAAATTGTGTATGTATGTATGGGTTTACATATATATACTAGCGTAACCCGACCCGCTTCGCTGCGCCTTCCGAATCGTATTTGTAGGAACATTTTGCGTTAACTTAGTCAACCATATCCTTCGTGCTGAAAACAAATTCGAAAAGATTTGAATTCTTTCAAACAAATCGGACTACTTGCTTTTTTGTTTATAGGTACAAATACGGCGGATATGCATATGTAAAACGGTTCGTCTTAAAAAAGGTCGGGGAGAGGGTGTACCCCTTTCCTCCAATTTTTTAAATAATGTTCTGTATTCAAGTATTTGGCCAATCTTCTATATTTCTTGTGAATTTTAAGTGTGGTTTGTCAAGGAAAGGTATCCCTCTCCTACACATATCTTAAAATTAAGCACTATATTATAATAACATACAAAGAATTACTGTTTCCCATCCAATAAATCGGAACACGCAAAAGTAGCAAAAAATTTTACCACATTTACATTTGCTAAAATGTTGGAAAATGATACACCTTCTACGTTGGCTGGCAATTTCATGTAAATTTAAGTTCTTTACTAAAAAGAAGTCTGGCAGAAGCCTGTGCAAAAATCATAAAATTATGTACCGAGTTCCCATTTACGGACAACCCTCTACTTTCAATTTAAAAAAAGACAAAAGGGAACCCTCTCCCCACCTTCGCTCCACTCCGACCTGATATCGCACTATCACGTACTCTATGTTAATTTCACAACTACTCAATGGTCCCTATAGATTCTATCAAAGTAAATCGACAAAGTTTATTTCAATCTTCCCCTTCCCCAAACCAGATATCGAAAAATCATATTTAACAAGTATATACGGCCGCAAGTTCGGCCAGGGCGAATCTTATGTACCCACCACCATGGATTGCGTAGAAACTTCTACGGAAGACTATCATCCACAATCAAATTACTTGGGTTGTGGTATCTTAAAACTTCTTAACATCGTTTTCTAAATTGTGATTTAGTCCATACATGCACCCTCAAAAAAATCGCTTCTTTAACATATGTTCCAAACATATTTTGCAGGAAGCACATATATTATTGCATACTGCCGAAACATTAATATGTTTGTTTTATGTGAACATATTATATGTTTGGAAGCATTTTGAGCCAAAAATATTATATGCTTGGAAGAATTTTTCCCAAACACGATTGTGCTCATTCCCTAACATACTCGTAATTTTCACTTCCACGAAATTTTTTAGTTATTGGCACCTTTTTCTGTAATACAAATAATGTTGAAGAAATTATTCACTTTTATAAATTTTTTAAATTTTACCTTTCGCCTGCACGGAGAATCGAACCGAGGACCATACAGTTTGTAAGCCAACACACTATCCACTGGGCTACGTAGCTGTTATAGTCACCAGCAGATAATTATCGTTTTAAGTTACATTTATATAGCATAGTTTGCAGCGCCCACGAGCCCATGCAAACATAACATTATTTAACAGAAACATACATTTGTTTGCCACGTGGAGCAGTGGTTAGCATGTTTGCCTTGCAAAGGGTCGTGGGTTCAATCCCTGCTCCGACCGAACATTTTTTTTTTAATTTACACATTTATATTTATACTATATTAATTTTTTTTAAACGAAACTTCGAAATGTGCGTTATTAAAGATTTATAGTCAGTAACAGTGCTTGATATAAACGAAATTGACTGATTTTTGGATAAAATATTATTTTTTATTGCAAAAATAACAATCTTGTAATAAAAAACTGTTTTTGTACAAAACTTTAAAATTGGGAAGGAATTCAAAAACTAACAAAAGAAGAACGTGGAGTCGAGTATAAACATACATACATAATTTTATAATATAAACATAAATTTATTTAGGAGTGAACAGTTTTTTACTAGCATTTAACACCATCGCTCTAAAATTCCTTTTATTTTTCTTTAATAATTCATTTTAAAGAAAATAAACTTTTTAAATTGTTTTAGCTGTAAAACTCGAACTTAATGCCCGCTTTTATATTTAATGGTGTCCGTCAACTCCTCGTGGACTACTTTTTAATAAAGAGGAACTAAAGTTTGTTTTTTTACATTTTACTGTGTAATTTTTCACTATTTCCTCCTTATTTCATTTTACTGTCCCAACTCTAAAAAGAGTATAGTGCCCTTTCGTTATTTTTATGAAGACCCCTGATTTCTTTTAACGAACCAAGAAAAAAACTGTGCCCATAATGCCAAAATGATAAACAAAACACATGTCCACACATACATAAAATGCTGCTCTCAAGGCGAAAACATAAGCTGTTTGTTTTTCAAATGTCTATTCTCTTGGTTCAGAATGTATATTCTCTTTATTCAAATTAAATAATATTTAGACTTAAACATATCAAATTTTTGGCCTTATCATAAAACAGTTTTCCGAAACAACATACAAGCGGTTTCACAGAAATTGTTCTCTTTTGACTCTTTTGCTGTGTTATATTGATATCTTTCGTCAACTCTCCCGGTTTCCATCTCTATTTCTCTCTATACTCTTTCTGTCGCTTTGAATAAAATATCACAACATATGTATGTTTAGTCGAAATTTGAAAATGTATATATGTTTATATTCACACATATGATTTTTATGAAACATTCATGCCCCAAACATATTATATTCTAATATATTAACATAGATGTCCCAAACATTTAGTGTTAGTTTAGGAAAATTACATGTTCGCACTTAAATATATTGTGGTTTAAAATCGTGCCCGAAACACATTTCGTTTATATCGGAACATATGAAAAACATATTTTTCTAACAGTGTACATCAATCGGATGTTAGCGTGATTTCAACAGACGCCCGGACGGACGGACATGCTTAGATCGACTCAGAATTTCACCACGACCCAGAATATATATACTTTATGGGGTCTTAGAGCAATATTTCGATGTGTTACAAACGGAATGACAAAGTTAATATACCCCCCATCCTATTGTGGAGGGTATAAAAAAAAAAAATGGAAACGATTACATTTTTAATTGAATATTTTTTAAAACTCCATTAAAAATGTAATTGGAAAAAATTTCGTGATATTTTTTTCAGTGCATTCTATTGTCGCACTTATCCGTACAAACTTTTAATTTTTACTTGCAACATTTTACATTTCAAATAAAACTCTTCTTTAATCAAATAAATCCCTTTGCAAATCAAATGAAAGCTTTTCAATTCCAATTGAAACCTGTTATTATACCCTGCGCCATACTGTGGAACAGGGTATTTTAAGTTAGTGCATATGTTTGCAACACACAGAAGGAGACGTGATAGACACATGGTGTCTTTGGCTAAAATACTCAGGGTGGGCTCTTGAGTCGATATAGCCATGTCCGTCTGTCTGTGAACACACTTTTGTAATCAAAGTCTAGGTCGCAGTTTCAAATTTGGCACAAGTATGTGTTTTGGCTCAGAATAGAACCCTATTGATTTTGGAAGAAATCGGTTCAGATTTAGATATAGCTCCCATATATATGTTTTTCTGATTTCGACAAAAATGGTCAAAATACCATCATTTTCTTTGTAAGATCGCCACTGCTTAGTCGAAAAGTTGTAAAAATGACTCTAATTTTCCTAAACTTCTAATACATATCTATCGAGCGATAAATCATAAAAAAAACTTTTGAGAAGTTTCCTTAAAATTGCTTCAGATTTAAATGTTTCCCATATTTATACCCTGCGCCACACTGTGGAACAGGGTATTATAGGTTAGTGCATATGTTTGTAACACCCACAAGGAGACGAGATAGACACATGGTGTCTTTGGCAATAATGCTCAGGGTGGGTCCCTGAGTCGATATAACCATGTCCGTCTGTTCGTCCGTCCGTCTGTCTGTGAACACAGTTTTGTGATCAAAGTCTAGGTCGCAATTTAAGTCCAATCGCCTTCAAATTTGGCACATATTCCTAATTTGGGTCAGAATAGAAACCTATTGATTTTGGAGGAAATCGGTTCAGATTAAGATATAGCTCCCATATATATCTTTCGCCCGATTTACACTCATATGACCACAGAGGCCAATTTTTTGCTCCGATTTAGTTGAAATTTTGCACAGGGAGTAGAATTAGCATTGTAGCTATGCGTGCCAAATTTGGTTGAATTCGGTTCAGATTTAGATATATCTCCCATATATAGCTTTCGTCCGATGTACACTCATATGACCACAGAGGCCAATTTTTTACTTCGATTTAGTTGAAATTTTGCACAGGGAGTAGAATTAGCATTGTAGCTATGCGTGCCAAATTTGGTTGTAATCGGTTCAGATTTAGACATAGCTCCCATATATATTTTTTTTGATTTCGACAAAAATGGTCAAAATACCAACATTCTCCTTGTAAAATCGCCACTGCTTAGTCGAAAAGTTGTAAAAATGACTCTAATTTTCCTAAACTTCTAATACATATATATCGAGCGATAAATCATAAATAAACTTTTGCTAAGTTTATTTAAAATTGCTTCTGATTTAAATGTTTACCATATTTTGGTTTACTAACATTGTGTTCCACCCTAGCGCATTAGCCGACTTAATTTTTGAGTCGATAGATTTTGTAGAAGTCTATCAAATTCTGTCCAGATCGAGTGATATTTAAATGTACACGCAAAGAAAAAAAACGTTTGGAAAACGTGTACCGAAAACGTTTTTCTTTTGTTAGAGTTTTTTTGAATTGCTTCGAAAATTTTAAACTTTTATCACCAAAAAAATTCGTTTGTTACAAAATTTTTATTTTTTTCAATAAAAAAAGTTATTTTTGAAACAACAACACAGTCCATTTCGTTTATATCAAACACTGTTCTTTTCTGACTTTAGGTCTTTAATAAGACCCAGTTTACAGTTCATAATTTAATATACTACAATTTAATGTTGAACATTTTTTCGGAATCTTCCGAACATATCTGGAATATATGTAAAAAAAAAACACTTTGGTCGAAGCGGGGATCGAACCCACGACCCTTGGCATGCAAGTCGGACGTTGCAACCACTGCTGCACGGTGCCAAACTAAATGTTTGTGTCTGTTAAATAAACTTTGTTTATTCGGTTCGTGGGCGCCGCAAGCTATGCTATATAAATATAACTTATATGGATATTTATCTATTGATGACCATAACAGGTACATAGCTCAGTGGTTAGTGTGTTGGCTTACAAAGTGCATGGTCCGCGGTTCGATTCTCCGTCCAGGCGAAATGTAAAAAATTTTTAAAAATTTCTAAAATCGTAAAATTTCTTCTACATTGTTGGTATTACAGGAAAAGGTGTTAAAAACTAAAAAACCCCGTGGATGTGAGAAAGATGTGAGGGAAAATGCAATTAGCAAGAAAAAAATTTTTGTGAGTTAGTCTTTATGAAATTGTTTTTACATCCTGGAAAAGAATAAACGTTTATCACAAAAAGTATATACTTTTCTTCCAAATGCACTTCCTTTCAACGAAAAGCAAATGAGAAACGAACTTTGTTTGTCTAAAATTTTGTTTGGGAGGAAAGAATTATTTTTTTGCGTGTATGTATTTGGGACAAACCTTTATATATAGCCCCCAACACATTTGACGGATGTGATATGGTATCGAAAATTTAGATCTACAAAGTGGTGCAGGGTATAATATAGTCGGCACCGCCCGACTTTAGACTTTCCTTACTTGTTAATTTATAATATAAAATATTTCATAAATATTATTGAATGATATGTATAGCCATTTAAGACGAGTAATATGTTAATTTATGAAATTTATTCCTACAATTTGTTAATTCCATTACTGGAAAAATTTTTTGAATACTTTTCAATACAATAAATGAATTATTATTATTTTTTATAACAATTATAAATTCCTTTTTTAGCCACTGTAGCATAAACATGAGTGAAGACCTATTTTTCTTCCTGCCGCCCGCCCCCACTGCAGACCTTTATTCTCATTTCAAATCAAACACCGTCGACATTTCGAGACGTCTAAGAACGTTCGATGCAAACAAAAAAAAAAAAAAACTAAAGAAGGAAAACTTTCTGTTTATGTCGCTTGTTCATTTTCTTTCTTAATTTCTGATTGAACTTTTTTATGTCACAATTTTCCTACTGCCTGCCTGTATGTTTTGTCTTCAATTCAATTCCATTGTCACTTTTTATTTTCTGACATCTTTGCATTTCACTAACCTACCCTACATACCTACCGCAATGAAGCGACCCCCGTTGTCATTGTCGCTGCACTTAGAAGAAATTGTCATTTGATGGAAAAGATGTAAAAGCGGTAGGCTGCAGGCAGGCATAAAAGTTTCCTTACATCATACATGAATGGTGAAAATTAGAGAGATGGAAAGAAATTCGGAGAGCGAGAGGAGAGAGAGTGAGAAGTGAAATGCAAACGCGATTCATTATGGTGGTAAATGTAAACTGTCGATATTCACTCATAGGACAGTTGTAGATAACCGATAATCGGTTATGAATATTTTTATGGTGAAAGTAATCGGTTTTGTATTATAATCATCGTATATAATATAACGCATGTATCAGAATGTAGCGTTATTTACATACAAATAAAATTGGAAAATTCGTCCTGAGTTGATGCGATTAATGTCCCGTTCATACTGGACTTATATTTATACACCCTTTTTGTTTGTTTTTATACCCTGCGCCACACTGTGGAACAGGGTATTATAAGTTGGTGCATATGTTTGCAACACCCAGAAAGAGACGAGATAGACATAGGGTGTCTTTGGTAATATTATTCAGGGTCGGCCCCTGAGTCGATCTAGCCATGTCCATCTGTCTGTGGACACATTTTTGTAATCAAAGTCTAGGTCGCAATTTAAGTCCAATCGACTTCAAATTGGGCACAAGTATGTATTTTGAGTCAGAATAGAACCCTATCGATTTTGAAAGAAATCGGTTAAGTTTTAGATATAGCTCCCATATATATCTATCGCCCGAAATATACTAATAGGGCCCCAGAAGCCAGAATTTCAGCCTGATTTACTTTAAATTTTGCACAAGAAGTGAAATTGATAGTGTCGTAATGCATGCCGAATTTGGTTGAAATCGGTTCGTCCGATTTGGACTTATATGGTCTCAAAAGCCAGAGTTTTGCCCTGACTTACTTCAAATTTTGCACAAGCGGTAGTTTTAACGATAGTATTGTATGTGCCAAATATGGTCAAAATCGATTCAGATTTAGATATAGCTCCCATATATATCTTTCGTCCGATTTGAACTTATATGGCCTCAAAATCCAGGGTTTTGCCGTGATTTGCTTCAAATTTCGCACAAGGAGTGCGTTTAGTAGTATCGGTAATTGTGCCAAATTTGGTTGAAATCGGTTCAGATTTAGATATGGCTCCCATATATATCTTCCGTCCGATTTGCACTCATATGACCAGGTGGGCCAAAGTTATACTCCCATATACGTGAAATTTCGCATAGATAGCAGAATTATTATTCTAACTATACATGTCAAATTTAGTCAAAATCGGTTCAGATTATATATATGTAGCTCCCATATATACGTACACCAGAGTTTGGGGAAATATGGTAGACTGTTACACATTTTAGACCCATTTTCACTGGAAGTTTCCTCCAATTAAGTGGATAGCGTTAGCCGATTTAAATTTCAATTCTAGAGATTTTGTAGAAGTAAAAAAATTGTCCCCTTTATATAGCTTCCAGCAAATGTGAAGTAGTTGAGATGGTAACACAAATTTTGGCCTACATAGGGGTGAAGGGTATAATATAGTCGGCCCCGCCCGACTTTAGACTTTACTTACTTGTTATTATTCAACATAGTTCCCTTCAAGAGCGATACAACGATTATAACGACCTTTCAATTTTTTGATACCATTTTGGTAGTACTCCTTCGGTTTTGCCTCAAAATAGGCCACAGTTTCGGCGATCACCTCTTCATTGCAGCCAAATTTGTTCCCTGCGATCATCCTTTTGAGGTCAGAGAGGTCTGAGAACAAGAAAAAGTCGCTGGGGGCCAGATCTGGAGAATACGGTGGGTGGGGAAGCAATTCGAAGCTCAATTCATGAATTTTTTGCATTCGTTCTTGTGGCACGGTGCGTTGTCTTGGTGGAACAACACTTTTTTCATCTTCATATGGGGCCGTTTCGCCGCGATTTCGATCTTCAAACGCTCCAGTAACGCCATATAATAGTCACTGTTGATGGTTTTTCCGTTCTCAGGATAATCGATAAAAATTATTCCATGCGCTTCCCAAGAAACAGAGGCCATTACTTTGCCAGCGGACTTTTGAGTCTTTCCACTCTTCGGAGACGGTTCACCGGTCGCTGTCCACTCAGCCGACTGTCGTTTGGACTCAGGAGTGTAGTGATGGAGCCATGTTTTATCCATTGTCACATGTCGACGGAAAAACTCGGGTGTATTACGAGTTAACAGCTACAAACACCGCTCAGAATCATCAAAACGTTGTTGTTTTTGATCAAATGTGAGCTCGCGCGGCATCCATTTTGTACAGAGCTTGCGCATATCCAAATATTGATGAATTATATGATCAACACGTTCCTTTGATATCTTTAAGGCCTCTGCTATCTCGATCAACTTCATTTCACGGTCATTCAAAATCATTCTGTGGATTTTTTTTATGTTTTCGTCGGAAACCACCTCATTCGGGCGTCCACTGCGTTCACCGTCCTCCGTGCTCATTTCACCACGCTTGAATTTTGCATACCAATCAATTATTGTTGATTTCCCTGGGACAGAGTCCGGAAACTCATTATCAAGCCAAGTTTTTGCTTCCACCGTATTTTTTCCCTTCAGAAAACAGTATTTTATCAAAACACGAAATTCCTTTTTTCCATTTTTTTCACAATAACAAAAGTTGCTTCACAAAAGACGCTCTATCTCACAAACTAATTGACTTACAGACGTCAAATTTCGACAAGAATCATTTGAAGGTTGGTACTATATAAAAATAATATGCATTTAATACTAGCGACGCCATCTATGTGTCAGACCTGGAACTTATCAGCCAACCTGTTAGTTTTTATCTAATTTGCTTGAAATTTTAAATCTAGAAGTATTTTAGGATCATAAAGAGGTGTGCCGAAAACGGTGAATATCGGTCCATATTTTAGTATAGCCCCCATAAGACCGATCTCCAGATTTAACTCCTTGGGTTTATAGAAAGCGTAGTTTTTATCCGCTTTGTCTGAAATTGTATATATACTGGTATTTTAGACTCACAAAAATGTGTATCGGATTTAGTTTTTTTGGTCCAATTGGTAAAGCCTCCATATAGACCAATTGGTAGAGCCTCCATATAGACCAATTTTCATGACCTATGAGGACATAGGTCATGAAAATTGCTTGAAACTGAATGTAAAATTTCCAGATTTAAATAATTGGGGTGAAAATCTACAGATTTTAGATTTCAAATCAAGGCGTTATTTCATAATTTTCTTGCACACTTACAAGAGATGTTAATGATCCTCTAAAACTCAAACAAAAAGGGTTCTTATAAATCCAGAATCTGATACAGTCTTCATAGGTAAAATCTTTAAATTTATCTTCGGGAAGTGTAGTTGTTGAACTGCTCTGCTTGGGAGAATATCGGTCATCAAACCCCCCAGAAATTTATAAGGAAACTAAAGGGTGATACGGTCAATATAAACTTGACGTATTTTTTTCAATTTTGCATTTAAAACCAAGTGAGGAAAGTCTAAAGTCATAAGCGTAGGAAGGCCTCTGGGGAGGGGGCTTAGACCCCCCAGAAAAATTTTAGCCCCCCCCAGAATTTGAAACTCTATTTATGATTTTCCATTTTTCAATAAATGTCAATAGTTTTTTTTTAATTTTTATAAAAATTAAACAAGTATATACAATCGCACAAAGTTCCGCTAAAGACTTTCATGAACAATCGAATTACTTGGGTTGTGGTAGCAGTTGCCGATGGCAATGTTTCAAGTCAGATATTTATGAAATAAAGCTGTGGTTGAACTTATGATTGATTTAGTTTAGTCAATTTAATTAAACAAATAGTAATTGATATTAAAACTATTTTTTCATAAATTAATATCTTAATAATGCTGCGAAAAAGCGTCGCCAAAAAAGTAGTGAAAATGTTCTTTTTGGTCTAGAAGTGGTGCAAAATTGGCGGAGAAGCAATGAATGTAATATGAACTTGTCATGGGACAAATGTCCACCGTTTCAACAGCCGTTGCAATGAATTTGCATCACTTCTTAATGTGAGATCCGAATTCAGTGTTTTGAATGTGAATTAAAAAATTTTGTGATATTTTCCTAAATAAATAATTTTTATATTGTTTTTATGATTCTAATGCATTCTGACGCTTGTTTGAAACGTTTTTCCTCGAACAATTTCCAAAATTATCGATTTTTCTATAATGGATTTAGCAGTTTTGTGGCAAAATTTGAATAATTTGTACCAATTTATTTATTCTTACTCTTTTTTTAAACTATTTGAAAAAAAAGAAAACAAAAAATTACACATTAAAATATGAAAAAAAATCAAGTAAAAAAACTTCCTGTGTAGTTAAAATAATTGAGGACATTTTTGGAAGTACTTTAGAACAACTCACAATATTTTTGCTGGGAAAAGTGTGGAACTACTTTTAGTTGCTTTATTATAAATTAATTGACGAGTTATTTTGATGTCTAATTTTTTATTAAATTTTATGAAATAAAACATGAATTGAACCTTTAAGTTCAGTCCATAAATTTTTAGCTAGGGGGGCTATAGCCCCCCCTAGGAAAATTGTCCAGCTACGCTAATGTCTAAAGTCGGGCGGGGCCGACTATATTATACCCTGCACCACTTTGTAGATCTAAATTTTCGATACCATATCACATCCGTCAAATGTGTTCGGTGCTATATATAAAGGTTTGTCCCAAATACATACATTTAAATATCACTCGATCTGGACAGAATTTGATAGACTCTACAAAATCTATAGACTTAAAATTTAAGTCGGCTAATGCACTAGGGTGGAACACAATGTTAGTAAAAAAATATGGGAAACATATAAATCTGAAGCAATTTTAAGGAAACTTCGCAAAAGTTTATTTATGATTTATTGCTCGATATACATGTATTAGAAGTAAAGGAAAATTAGAGTCATTTTTACAACTTTTCGACTAAGCAGTGGCGATTTTACAAGGAAAATGTTGGTATTTTGACAATTTTTGTCCAAATCAGAAAAACATATATATATACGATGCCAATTCTACTCCCTGTGCAAAATTTCAATTAAATCGGAGTAAAAGATTGGCCACTGTGGTCATATGAGTGTAAATCGGGCGAAAGCTATATATGGGAGTTATATCTAAATCTGAACCGATATCAACCAAATTTGTGCAAAATTTCAATTAAATCGAAGTAAAAGATTGGCCTCTGTGGTCATTTGAGTGTAAATCGGGCGAAAGCTATATATGGGAGCTATATCTAAATCTGAAGCGATTTCAACCAAATTTGACACGCTTTGCTACAATGCTAATTCTACTCCCTGTGCAAAATTTCAATTAAATCGGAGTAAAAGATTGGCCTCTGTGGTCATTTGAGTGTAAATCGGGCGAAAGCTATATATGGGAGCTATATCTAAATCTGAACCGATTTCAACCAAATTTGACACGCATAGCTATAATGCTAATTCTACTCCCTGTGCAAAATTTCAACTAAATCGGAGCAAAAAATTGGCCTCTGTGGTCATTTGAGTGTAAATCGGGCGAAAGCTATATATGGGAGCTATATCTAAATCTGAACCGATTTGGCTGATATTTTGCCAGTTTTTCGAGATTCATAAAATATTCGGATGTACGGAATTTGAGGAAGATCGGTTGACATACACGCCAATTATGGCCAGATCGGTGAAAAATATATATGGCGGCTATATCTAAATCTGAAGCGATTTTTTCCAAAATCAATAGGGATCGTCTTTGAGCTGAAACAGGATCCTATACCAAATTTTAGGACAATCGGACTAAAACTGCGAGCTGTACTTTGCACACAAAAATACATCAACAGACAGACAGACGGACAGACGGACAGACAGACAGACAGACGGACATCGCTAAATCGACTCAGAATTTATTTCTAAGACGATCGGTATACTAAACGATGGGTCTCAGACTTTTCCTTCTTGGCGTTACATACAAATGCACAAACTTATTATACCCTGTACCACAGTAGTGGTGAAGGGTATAAACATGAACACCCCTCATTTTGAAGGTGTGTGTGTGTAGAATGTTGCTCCTATTTTGATTTTGGAATTCACTTTTCAGTTGTCAAAATGCCGTCCAAGCAAGAAGAGCAGCGTATTAAAATTTTGCTCGCGCATAGCGAAAATCCGAGCTACTCGCACGCAAAGCTGGCAAAATCGCTAAAAGTTGCCAAATGAACCGTTACAAATTATATTAAAGTGTTTGCGCAACGTTCGTCGACAGCCAGGAAGTCTGGATCGGGGGGAAATCGAAAACCGGAAGCCGCTGAGACGACAAAGAGGGTTGCCGGTAGTTTCAAGCGAAACCCTAACCTCTATCTCCGAGATGCCTCAAATAAGCTGGGTATATCGTCTACAACCGTGCATCGAGCCAAAAAACGAGCCGGACTATCGACTTACAAGAAGGTAGTGACTCCAAATCGCGATGATAAACAAAATACGACGGCCAAAGCGCGATCCCGAAGGCTGTACACGACGATGCTGACGAAGTTTGACTGCGTGGTAATAGACGACGAAACCTACGTCAAAGCCGACTACAAGCAGCTTCCGGGACAGGAGTTTTATACGGCAAAAGGAAGGGGAAAGGCAGCAGATATTTTCAAGCACATAAAACTGTCAAAGTTCACAAAGAAATATCTGGTTTGGCAAGCCATCTGTACCTGTGGCTTGAAAAGCAGCATTTTCATAGCTTCCGGGACTGTCAACCAAGAAATGTACGTGAAAGAGTGTTTGAATAAACGTCTGCTGCCTTTCCTGAAGAAACACGGTTGTTACGTACTGTTTTGGCCGGATTTGGCATCTTGCCATTACGGTAAAAATGCCATGGAGTGGTACGCTGCCAACAACCCAAGGACAAGAACCCTCCCAACACGCCAGAGCTCCGCCCAATTGAGAAATACGGGGCTATTGTCAAGCGGAACCTAAAGAAGACCAAAAAAACTGCTAAGGACGAGCAGCAGTTCCAGGCAAACTGGCTTTCTGTAGCGAAGAAGGTGGACAAGGTGGCTGTACAAAATCTGATGGCAGGTGTCAAGCGTGAGGCCCGGCAATTCGGATTTGGAAAAGCGAAAGCCTAACTGAATATTTTTCCTGAATTTTATACTAATTGAACTTGAAAAAGAAATTTAATTTGATTTTTTAAATAAACGATTTCACCGATTTACACGCGTTTTCCCTTGACCAAATTTTGACCTATCGCCCTTTACTATCCCGGCAAAGAATCATCCAAATTTGGTTCAGTTTTAGCTATAGCTCCCATATATGGTATATGTATCGCCACATTTTTCGCCACAATATGTTTAATTACTAGCAGATATTATCTCCCAAACCTATTTTAATGATACCATAAATGATATGTAAATTAATTTAGTAGAGGTGTTTTAAGGAATGATATAGTCGGCCCTGCACGTCTTACTACTTTTCTAACTTGGTTTTGTTGGGAGCTTACCTGCAATGAGTTCCAGTTTGTATACCCTCCACCATAGGATGAGGGTATAGTAACGTTGTCATTCCGTTTGTAACACATCGATATATTGTTCTAAAAACCCATAAAGTATATATATTCTGGGGCGTAGTGAAATTCTGAGTCGATCTAAGAATGTTCGTCCGCCCGTCCGTCTGTTTACATCACGCTAACTTCCGAACGAAATTTGATTTCTTAAATAAACGATTTCACCGATTTACACGCGTTTCCCTTGACCAAATTTTGACCGTATCACCCTTTATAATATTTTATACATGGTGGTGGGTATTTAAGATTCGGCCCGGCCGAAAATCGGTTTCACATCGGTTTTACATTTTACTCAGATAAAATCTTGTGCATCACTAACATTACACATTGTTCGATCTGGCAGTCTGTCTTCAATTGCTAACTTTTTGTCGCTTTTTTATGCTTCCATATAGGCTAGAAGAAAAAAACAACAATCAATGGTATGGCTTAAAATGCAATCTTCTTCTACTTCTTCGTCTTCTTCTATTGAGACAGATGTGTTTTCCTTTATTTGTTAACATCAACCAACAAACACAATGTTCACTGCCTCATTTGGGTTTTCATTAACCACTGATGTGGTTGTGAAATGTTCTGCCTGACGCTTTTGTTATTGTCATTTGTGAATTGAACTTATCGAAAGCGATGAAGGAGCCCGAACAGAGGAATGAGCTGAAGAAGAGCCATTGTCTCAGAGTCCTTTTGCCTATTGCCTGCTGCTATTCATCCTGTATGCCGTGTCCTTCACTTGCTGTCTTACTTCATTCATTGGAATTTGTGGAATAAGTATTTCTAGGTCTGTCTCTAGTTCTGTCTATTTGAGTGTCTATTTGAGTCTGTGTTTATTTGTCGACTCGATTGTCAGGTTTGTGAACGTAAAAATCTCATTCTACTCGACCTGTCAACCTCAAAATGCAATTGTCCTTTTTTTCTAACATCCTGTTAATTGATAAGAAATTTATGTTTTTAATGCAGCAATTTAATGAGACCTATGGTGTCTGGAATATACGATAAAAAAAAGCACAAGCAAAATGGGCTTTAAGTTTGGCTGAACAATATGTTACATTAACTATACTTTACCATGCATTTGAATAGCACAGCGCTGCTGTGGAAAATTACTAATTACTTATTAGGCTAAAAACATATCAGTTAACTGGCTTAAATTAAAGGTATGGCCCCATTCATCATTCTACTCGTATTCTCGTTCCTCAAGAACCGTTTTCCAACTTTCATCGCTATAGTATAGCATAAATTTTTCCTAATGATCCAAATGTTTCCTTTTTTCCTGATTCTTGACTAATTATATGAGAAATTATTCCAAATCCAGGTAAAATTAAAATATAAACTTCTGGATGACCAAAAAATCAAAAAATGAGTCGAGCTGATTCTGCTGACTAGAAATGAACTACAAATTGTGTTTTCTTGTATTCCCTCCACCATACACAGAAAAAAATTTCACAAAAATATTTCCAATTCAAATTTTAATTGAATTTTCAAAAAAAAAAATCAATTGATTCAACAACTTTTTTTAATTAAAACAAAAATTAATCACAATAATTAATAGTGTCAATTAATTTTTTAATTGGATGAATTTGCATGGTTGTTAGAGACCATATACCAACACCAATTACCAAATTTCAGCCAGATCGGATGAAATTTTCTTCTCTTTGAAGCTCCGCAAGCCAAATCTGCGGATCGGTTTATATGGGGGCTATATATAATTATGGACCGATGTGGACCAATTTTTACATGGTTGTTAGAGACCATATACCAACACCATGTACCAAATTTCAGCCAGATCGGATGAAATATGCTTCTGTTAGAGGCTCCACAAGCCAAATCTGAGGGTCCCTTTATATGGGGGCTATACGTAAAAGTGGACCGATATAGCCCATTTTCAATTCCATCCGACCTAAATCGATAACAACTACTTGTGCCAAGTTTCAAGTCGATAGCTTGTTTCGTTCGGAAGTTAGCGTGATTTCAGCAGACGGACGGACGGACGGACGGACATGCTTAGATCGATTCAGAATTTCACCACGACCAAGAATATATATACTTTATGGGGTCTTAGAGCAATATTTCGATGTGTTATAAACGGAATGACGAAGTTAATATACCCCCATCCTATGATGGAGGGTATAATTATTTTTTGTGTGTAATTTATATTAATTATACCCACCACCATAGAATGGTGATGGGGGTATACTCAGTTTGTCATTCCGTGTGTAACACATCGAAATATCGACTTCCGACTATATAAAGTATATTCTTGATCAGGGAGAAATTCTAAGACGATATAAGCATGTCTGTCCGTCTATCTGTCTGTCTGTTATAATCACGCTACAGCCTTCAATAATAGCGCTATCGTCCTGAAATTTGGCACAGATTCGTTTTTTTGGTTGCAGGCAGGTCAAGTTCGAAGATGGGCTATATCGGTCCAAGTTTTGATATAGTCCCCATATAAACCGATTTCTCGATTTGGGGTCTTGGGCTTATAACAAAACGTAGTTTTGTCCAATTAGCCTAAAATTGAAAGCCTAGAGGTACTTGAGGACCGTAAAGAGGTGTGCCGAAAATGGTGCCAATGTTTTGGAATAGCCCCCATATGGGCCGATTTCCCGATTTTGCTTCTTGGGCATCTAGAAACTGTATTTTCTATCCGATTTGTCTGAAATTGAAAATCTAGAGGTATTTTCACCGAAAAAAATTTCACGAAAATTTTTCCAATTAAAATCTTAATTGAGTTTTAACCAATATTCAATTAAAAATGTAATTGATTCAACAATTTTTTTAATTGAAATAAAAATCAATCACACAAATTAATACTATCAATTAAATATTTAATCGGATCAATTAATTTTTTAATTGACTGTCAATTAATTTTTTAATTGATACTATCATTTCTGTGATTGAAGACATTTCAATTAAAAAATTAATTGGATCAATTAATTTCGTGATTGAATCAGATTTTTTTTGTGTTAGGACCATAAAGAGGTGTGTCGAAAATGGTCCGTATCGGTCCATGTTTTGGTATAGCCCCCATATAGACCGATCTCCCGATTTTGCTTCTTGGGCTTCTAGAAACTGTATTTACTATCCGATTTGCCTGAAATTGGAAATTTAGAGGTATTTGGGGACCTTAAAGAGGTGTGTCGAAAATGGTCTGTATCGGTCCATGTTTTGGTATAGCCCCCATATAGACCGATCTCCCGATTTTGGTTCTTGGGCGCCTAGAAACTGTATTTTCTATCCGATTTTCCTCAAATTGAAAATCAAGAGGTATTTTAGGACCATAAAGAGGTGTGTCGAAAATGATCCGTTTCGGTCCATGTTTTGGTATAGTCGCCATATAGACCGATCTCCCGATTTTTATTCTTTGGCTTCAATAAACTGTATTTATTACCAGATGTCCCTGAAATTGGAAATCTAGAGGTATTTTGGGACCCCAAATATGTGTGCCGAAGACGGCAACAACCGTGGTGCACTGGTAAGCATGTCCACTCTGCACACAAAGGGTTATGGGTTGTATCCCAGTTTTGACCAAACTGGGATAGAACCCACTCACATTTCTGAGTGTTTCAAAGGAGCTCCCTTGGATAATAGAGAAGTTGACCACTGTGGTATTACAAAGGACTGAATAGTCTAATATTCAGCCCTTTGTAGAGTGCGAAATATTGGGCTACCATATACCTAAACTATCCTAACCACAGGACAGGGTATTAGACAAAGGAAATACTGACGGACGCGGAGATGAAACCCCACACTGAAGGAATTCTACATCGGTTCAGCGATGGTGGTTCCTGCGAGGGAAAACTAGATAATAGTGTCCTCTCACAATATACTAATAATTCTACGTACGGTGTATCTGGTGGTATAACATACTCCTTTTAAATTAGGAGAATAAACCATAGTAACTCGCTGCATCCTCTGATCATTCCTCTGCGCTTATTTACTCTAAACTTGTTTGCTATATTCTTTCCATAGTCATTGTAAGTCTTCATTGCCATCATTCCAATATTTTCACGTTCTCTGTTGATATCCATCTGATAGCGGTGAGAATGTCGAAAGTCAGCCTAATTATGCTTATATATGCATGTTTTTAAACGAAATCAGGTGCTAATACTGTACCAACCTTGTATACAAAGGTTCATGGGTTACATCGCACTTTGGACCAAACAACAACAAGTTTTTTGACCAACTTTTCTATAGAAATACAATTTTGACAAAAGTTTCTATAGAAAAAATTTTTTTTGAGAAAATTTTTTTAAATAAAATTTTGAAAAAATTTTCTATAGAAATATAATTCTGACAAATATTTCTATAGATATGAAATTTTGACTAAATTTTCTATAGAATAAAAATTTCGACAATATCTTCTATAGACATAATTAAAAAAAAAAATCTGTAGAAATAAAATTTTGACAAAATTTTCTATAGACATAAAATTTTGATCAAATTTTCTATAGAAATAAAAATTTGATAAAATTTTCTATAGAAATAAATTTTTGACAAAATATTCAATAGAAATAAAATTATGACAACATTTTCTATAAAAATAAAATGATGGCAACATTTTCTATAGAAATAAAATCTTGACAAAATTTTCTATAGAAATAAAATTTCGACAAAATTTTCTACAGAAATAAAATTTTGACAAAATTTTCTATAGAAATAAAGTTTCGACAAAATTTTCTACAGTAATAAATTTTTAACAAAATTTTCTATAAAAATAAAATTTTCTATAGAAATAAAATTTCGACAAAATTTTCTATAGAAATAAAATGTTGCCCAAGTTTTCCATAGAAACAAAATTTTGAAAAAAATTTCTATAGAAATAAAATTTTGACAACATTTTCTACAGAAATAAAATTTTAACAAATTTTTGTACAGAAATAAAATTGTAAAAAAAAGTTATAGAAATAGAATTTTGACAAAACATTATTAACAAAGTGTGACAAATTTTCTATAGATAAATTAAAATAATAAAATTTTGATAAAATTTTCTATAGAAATAAAATTTTGACAAAAGTTTCTATAGAAATAAAATTTTGACAAAATTTTCTATAGAAATAACATTTTTACACAATTTTCTATAGAAATAAAAATTTGATAACATTTTCTATAGAAATAAATATTTGACAAAATTGTCTATAGAAATAAAACTATGACAACATTTTCTATAAAAATAAAATTTTAAAAAAACTTTCTGTAGAAATAAATTTTTGAAAAAAAATTTCTATACAAATAAAATTGGGACAACATTTTCTATAGATATAAAATTTTGACCAAGTTTTTCATAGAAATAAAATTTCGACAAAATTTTCTATAGAATTAAATTTTGACCAAGTTTTCCATAAAAATAAAATTTTGACAAAATTTTCTATAGAAATAAGATTTTGACAAAATTTTCTATAGAAATAAAATTTTGACCAAGTTTTCCATAGAAATAAAATTTTGAAAAAATTTCCTATAGAAATAAATTTTTGACAAAATTTTCTATAGAAATAAAATTTTGACACAATTTTCTATAGAAATAAAATTTTGACAAAATTTTCTATAGACATAAAATTTTGATAGAAATAAAATTTTGACAAAATATTTCTACAGAAATAACATCTTGATACAATTTTCTATAGAAATAAAATTTTGACAAAATTTCCTATGGTAATAAAATTTTGACCAAGTTTTCCATAGAAATAAAATTTTGACCAAGTTTTCCAAAGAAATAAAATTTTGACAAAATTTTCCATAGAAATAAAATTTCGACAAAATTTTCTATAGAAATAAAATTTTGACCAAATTTTCCATAAAAATAAAATTTTGACAAAATTTTCTATAGAAATAAAATTTTGACAAAGTTTTCCATAGAAATAAAATTTAGACAAAATTTTCTATAGAAATAAAATTTTGACAAAATTATCTATAGAAATAAAATTTTGACCTAGTTTTCCTTAGAAATAAAATTTTGACAGAATTTTCTATAGAAATAAAATTTTGACCAAGTTTTCCATAGAAACAAAATTTTGACAAAATTTTCTATAGAAATAAAATTTTGACAAAATTTTCTATAGAAATAAAATTTTGACAACATTTTCTATAGAAATAAATTTTTTATAAAATTGCCTATAGAAATAAAATTGTGACAAAAATTTCTATAGAAAAAATTTTTTTTTTCTAAAGAAATAAAATTTTCCATAGAAATACAATCTTGACAAAATTTTCTATAGAAATAAAATTTTGACAAAATTTTCTATAGTAATAAAATTTTGACAAAATTTTCAATAGAAATAAAATTTTGAAAAAAAATCTATAGGTATAAATTTTGGATTTTGATAAATATTTCTATAGAAATAAATTTTCTATAGAAATAAAATTTTAACAAATTTTTTTATAAAAATAAAATTGTATAAAAATCTATTGAAATAGAATTTTGACAAAGTTTTCTATAGACATAAAAAGTTGACACAATTTTCTATCGAAGTAAATTTTTGTTAAAATTGTCTATAGAAATAAAATTGTGACAAAAATTTCTATAGAAACAAATTTTTGAAAAAAAATTTCTATACAAATAAAATTGGGAAAACATTTTCTATAGAAATAAAAATGTGACCAAGTTTACCATAGAAATAAAATTTCGACAAAATTTTCTATAGAAATAAAATTTTGACACAATTTTCTATAGAAATCAAATGTTGACAAAATTTTTTACAAAATTTTCTATAGAAATTTTTATAGAAATAAAATTTTGACAAAATTTTCTGTAGAAATAAAATTATGACAAAATGTTCTACAGAAATTAAATTTTGACAAAATGTTCGATAGGAATAAAATTTTAACAAAATTTTGTATAGAAATAAAATTTTGACAGAATTTTCTATAGAAATAAAATTTTGACAAAATTTTCTATAGAAATAAAATTTTGACAAAATTTTCTATAGAAATAACATTTTGACAAAATTTTCTACACAAATAAAATTTTGACAAAATTTTCTAAGGAAATTAACTTTTGAAAAAATGTTCTATAGAAATAAAAATTTTGACAAAGTTTTCTATATAAATAACATTTTGACATAATTTTCTATAGAAATAAAATTTTGATAAAATTTTCTATAGAAATAAAATTTTGACAAAATTTTCTATAGAAATAAAATTTTGACAAAATTTTCTTTAGAAATAAAATTGTGACAAAATTTTCTATAGAAATAAAATTTTGATAAAATTTTCTATAGAAATAAAATTTTGACTAAATTTTCTACAGGAATAAAATTTTGACAAAATTTTCTATAGAAATAAAGGTTTGGCTAAATTTTCTATAGAAATATCTTTGATTTTTTCTTTGGCTTTCTTCAATAGTATGACTATCGACAAAAGGGCAATAACAATTTTTGTCTCAAAAATATATGTTACTTACAACGTTAGCTATCCAGTCTGCTTAAGTTAAGTCTATAAACTTGGCGATACTCAATCATTGGAACATCAATTTAAAATTTCGTTAATAATTTACTTCGTTCGACAGCAGAATAACGACTAATATCCGTCAAATATGAAGGAGTAGTGTCAGTATTAAGGCACTTACACCATTAACAATTTTGAAGACATAAATCAAGGTGAAACATAAAGCAACACGATGTACACTTCCAGAACATTCGTTCCTATAATAAATAAACCCTTTTAGGTGCCAAAAAAACTGCCATAGACACCGAGCAGCGAGTTAGCATTTTGATCAGGGCATAATGTATCTGCATCTGCAATAGCATCAACAGCAACATCGGCATATTTGTCTTTATCGCAGGCATCATCATCATCATCCTCATCTGCATCCCCATCAACAACATGACCATCGTCATCTTTATTAACACCAAAAACCAACTCAACCCAACCCAAATGGCTAAATCTATACCATTCCCAGATTCGCAGATGTGGAGGCAGATTGGCAAGCAAGCATCACCAAATCAACCAAATAAGATGCACGACATTATGGCTATGTGAGATTGTAGCACCAGCAGCAGACCAGATCTTCCATAAGAGTGCACAACAACACAATTGATGTAAATTATCGATAACCATCAATAGTTTATGTCACCCAATGACTTTGATATACGACAAGATTTCTTACAAATCATAAATAATGCTAAATCCGATAATAAATTTGAAATTTCCTAACGACGGCAAATGATCCTGCCGCCATTTCATTTCATGCACTCTACTCCACTCAAACTCTCCAAGACACCTCTGTTCACTTTTGCATGCATGGAAATATTGCCATGGAAATATTAGTATAGCAAATATACAATATTCTATACAAGATGAGGCACATAGAACACAAGGTGTACAGTGTCACAGTGATTCAGAGAAAATGATTTTAAAAATCTTCATCCAAAAACCAGGTTGGAAATGATAAAAACAACGTCGTCTAATGGCCTAATATAACTCCAAAGGATTTGGCGCAAGAGAGTTTCTAATCCACCTAAAGATAATAATTTGTCTGTGATAATATTACATTACTTGCTATAAGATGGTTAGATATCTGTTTGCAGGAGTTACTCCTTGCAAATAGATCCTCGCCCGCTTCCAAGTCCTACAGAAGCCTCTCTGTATGATATCTCTAATTGCATATGGGAACTTATAACTTATAAGTTTACTCTTATAAGACATATGTCGCTGTTCCATATCCAACTCGAAGGACCATGTTTATGCTTAACATCGCTGCGGGAGTATAGTCGTACTGCAGTAGTGGGTCATCAGACTATGCGACCCGCACGACATCTCCCTCAAAACAATATTCTCCGCCCCAGTATGTGACACCCAATATTGTTGTACCAGTTCCGGAAAGTGTATAATTTTTGCAGTTTAATTGCAACGGGCTTCGAGGTAAGATTAGTGATATTGCAGTCTTTATGAATCGGAAGAGAATCATGGTCCTGGCGATCCAAGAGACTAAGCTGAATGACACCTGCAGCCTGCACCATTGTGGTAGATACAACGTGCTACGAAAGTAACGCACTGGAAGATGATGTTATGGCCAGGCTTTCATATTACACCGTTCAGTGCAGTATATACCTATTTCGCTTGTGTCAGATATTAGTGACCCCTACTGGGAATGTATGGAGGTAGCAGTCGTTTTGTGGGCATAACCGATTGGTGCTAGGAGACTTCCATGAACACCATAAAGTTGTGCATTCTCTCCTTGGCAATGGCCATGGCAGATAGATGACTCCGCATTTAGCACGGTGAACAAAGAGGCCCCCACGAAAATTATGGGTGATTTCAGCAGTTCGCCAGATATATCTTTACCGTCACCTGATCTGATAAATTAGCTATTCTGGCGACCCGTCTTTCACCTCCCCATAATTCTCGCCATTAACCGACCATCCGATTTTATATCCTCTGGGAACTGAATCTATAAAGTAGTAAGATAATCGACGAATACAAGCGGAACACATGGGACACATTAGGCACCGGAACAGGTAACTTAGGCACCGGAACAGGTAAGTTGTGGTCCACAGTGAGAGCCCTCTCGAATCACGCTACTAGGAATGATGGAATTTCAGTCACATTTTCCGACGTGACAATGACTGATCCGAAGAGGTGCGCTATATTATACAACCGACAGTTTGTCAATCATCCCGAGAGTGATACAGCGAAAAGCAGAGCCAGTCGTGGTCTCCAGCCGACTACACACCACAGTCTACCACAGCTGAAGTTATCGATGTCATAACCAGCGAGGAATCACCCAAAGCGCGGGGCCCCGACGTGACATTTTTTTAAACTTCTCTAAGTGGTCTCTAAGTGAGACTGAAATAATTGGCTGCCACTATACCTAACCTAACATAACTTTCATAGATGGAGAATATAAGATGGCTAAGAGAACAGATGGACTAAGAGTTCGGAACCCTAGTACAGACACCAGCGGAAACATGGACAAGAAATATTCAGAATTCTTTAAAAAAAAAACGAGTTACTGGATTGAGGAGACCAGACTGAGAGCATACGTGGTGGTCCCAAACACAGTCCTGCAGGCAGAGGTTCCAGTGTTAAAGCAGTATTTTAAGATGTTGAGAAATATCATGAATACGACGAATGGATGATGGTATTTGTAAGTATCTTTTCAGAAGTGATGACAGTGACTCTCCCTTTGTCACTACCCTGCTTTTAAAATATATAGAGTCTACACTATCAGGGTAGAGATAATTCGGAACCTGACTCAATTTGGAAACATCTACTAGAAATATTCGGAATTCGTTAAAAGCACAGAATTTCTGGAAAAATGAAGAAAACGTTAAAGTGGACAACATGTCATTTGCTGGGTATGTAGCATGAAAACCAGTATCCTGAAGAAGAGAGAATGGTATGGAATTCTTATTCCTAACTTTTTCAACCTAATCTAACCTAAAGTAACATTCCTTACGTGGTAGTTTGCACACACATCAAGAGGATGATATTAACCGTGGGAATCTTGAGTAATTTCAAGTATTTCTGTCTTTGCAGGATTGACCCCATTGACCATTCTTCTTGGCACATTTCATCATTTTCCATATAAACCACAAGCCTTGCAGGATAATTCTCTCAGTAACTGCTTGCGTGGTTCTATCAGGTCCGTGAAACTTAGGTAATATCCACTCATATCCTATTATTTCTGGCGTCCTAAAGAGTGACAGTCTTCTAGGACACCTTCGAAATCCCATCGTTCCACTGTTCCATAGGTGTTTCGTTAGTTCAGTAATGACGATGATGGAGATGCTCCTCCAAACTGCCAATGATGACTATAATGGTGATTGTCTGCTTTCTTGCCAATTCCGTAGGATTCTAATAACGACCCATATAATCAAATGTCTTTTTTGCTAGAAACTCAGATCGCTATAGTCTTCATATTGCCATACAAGAGTATGAGTGTCTGGATATCTATGCGTTCACACTCAACTCTTAACCCGTTCATGCAATTTATTCATAAATGTTTGTACTTGAAAATCAAAATATCCGTCTGTGATAGAAACGATTTCGAACAGGACATAGACATTTATACACTGAGAAAAAAGAATTTTAAATTTAATTATAATGTTTATATCAAATCAAAGTATTATTGTCCAACCATATAAAGTTTATGACTGTTGGCCTTTCTATTTCCATGTAGATGTATTTTAGACTGAGAGAAATTTGATTTTCGGATCAACCATTAGTGATCCCACACTCTATATACAATCATTGGGTCTACAATTCCGATCACAGAGATTTTGGGCTTATTATCTCACCACTTAGATCTTTGGACTTTGAGTTCCATCACTGGGATCTTTTGACCTAGAGTTCCACCATTGAGATCTTTACACTTCTGAGTTCTTTGGGTCTACAGTTCTCACCACTGAAATTTTGGGTCTATACTCGCACAACTTAGATCCATCACTGGGATCTTGACCAAGAGTTACTCCCCTGAGATCTTTAGGTTGCGAACATGTTGTTATCAAAATGACAAGGGAGTTTGCTTGAAGCTGGTATTGAACTCATGAGTTTACAGTGCCATCAAAATTTCATCTTTTGAGGTCTAAATTTCCTCTGCTAAAATGTAGACCGAAGAGGTCTACATTTGATCACTGAGAAGTGTGGTGCACAATTCCATCACTGGGATCTTCGAGCTTACTGTTCCATCACTGTCATCTTCGGGTCTACAGTTCCACAGTTTAGACATAAATTTCCCTTACTGAGATCTTTGGATTTACAATTCCATCACTGGGATCTTCGGGTCACCACCATTCAGACCTTTGGATCTACACTTCCACCATTGAGATCTTTGATTTTAAATTTCCTCTTGAAACCAGTGGGTCGGTCTAGAGTTCCACCATTGGGATCTTCGACACCACTGTACTGTTCTACAGTTCCACAGCTGAGATCTAAATTTTTCCTACGAGATCTTTAAGTGTAAAATTCCATAACTGGGATTTTCGGGCCTAGAGTTCAGCTATTCAGACCTTCGGATCTACACTACCACTATTGAGATCCTTGTTTTTTTCTCCTGAGACCAGTGGGTCTACTTTCGTGCACTGAAATCTTCGATCTACATTTCTATCACTAGGGTTCCATCGCTGAGATCGTCGGGCTTAGAGTTCCACCACAGAGATCTTAGACCATACAGTTCCATCGCTGAAATCTTCGGGCCCAGAGTTCCACCATTCAGATCTTCGAGTCTACACTTCCACCACCAAGATCTTTGAGTCCAAATGTACTTTAAGTCTACTGTTGATCAAAATTTTCTACACTGAAATCTTCGATCTACATTTCTATCACTGAGATCTTCCGGTCTGCAGTTCCACCACTTACATCTTTTGATGTACACTCTCCTCACTGACATCTTTGGACTTACGGTTTTGTCTTTGAGATCTTTTCACCACTTATATCTTCACAGTTTCACCACATATCTTCGGATGGTTCCATCACTGTCATCTTCGGGCCTACAGTTCCACAGTTCAGATATAAATTTTCCCTACTGCGATCTTTGGATTTACAATTCCATCACTGGTATCTTCGGTTCTAGAGTTCCACCATTCAAACCTTCGGATGGTCCCTCTCCTCTATGATATCTTTGGTTCTAGCGTTCCACCACTGTGATCTTCGAACCTACAGATCTATCGCTGGGATTTTTGGGACTAGAGTTCCATCATTCAGAACTTCGGGTCTACACTTCTTCCACGAATATCTTCGATTCATAATTTCCTTTTGAGATCAGTGGGTCTACATATCGTCTACTGTGAACTCTGATCTACACTTTCATCTCTTAGATTTTCGGGTCTACGTTTCCATCGCTGAGATCTTTGGACCTTGAGTTCCACCATTCAGATCTTCGGGTCTCTATCCATCTATCCAGCAATGAAATCTTTGAGCCAAAATTTCCTTTCGAGTTCAGTGGGTCTACATTTCCTCCACTAAAATCTTCGATCTATACTCCCATCACAGAGATATTCGGCTCAACGGTTCCATCGCTGAAATCGTCGAGCCTAAAGTTTCATCGCTGAAATATTCGAGCCCACAGTTCCACCACTTAGATCTTCGGGTGCAAACTCCCCTCACTGACACTGACTGACACTTTGGGTCCAGTGTTCTAGCACTGGGATCTTTGGGCCTACAGTTCTGCTACTGGGATCTTTGGGCCTAGAGTTCCACCATTCAGATCTCCTTGTCTACACTTCCACCACTAAGAGTCCTTCCTTGAAAACTTCGATCTACACTTCCATCACTGAAATCTTCGCCTCATCGGGTCCATCGCTAATATATTCGCTCCTATAGTTCCACTACTGACATAATCGATTGTATACTCCCCTCTCTGACATCTACGGATCTAGAATAGTACCATTGAGATCGTCGGGTCTACACTTCCACGACTGACATATTTGTATCTAAATTTCCTCTACTGTCATCTGTGAGTCTACATTTCCAAATAAGTGGGTCTACATTTCCAAATAAGTGGGTCTACATATCGTCCACTGTGAACTCTGATCTACACTTTCATCTCTTAGATCTTCGGGTCTACGTTTCTATCGCTGAGATCTTTGGACCTTGAGTTCCACCATTCAGATCTTCGGGTCTCTATTTTCAGCACTGAAATCTTTGAACCAAAATTTCCTTTTGAGTTCAGTAGGTCTACATTTCCTCCACTAAAATCTTCGATCTATACTACCATCACAGAGATATTCGGCTCAACGGTTCCATCGCTGAAATCTTCGAGCCTAAAGTTTCATCGCTGAAATCTTCGAGCCTACAGTTCCACCAATTAGATCTTTAGGTGCAAACTCCCCTCACTGACACTGACTGACACTTTGGGTCCAGTGTTCTAGCACTGGGATCTTTGGGCCTACAGTTCTGCTACCGGGATCTTTGGGCCTAGTGTCTCTCCATTCAGATCTCCTTGTCAACACTTCCACCACTAAGAGTCCTTTATTGAAAACTTCGATCTACACTTCCATCACTGAAATCTTCGCCTCATCGGGTCCATCGCTTATATATTCGCTCCTATAGTTCCACTACTGACATAATCTATTGTATACTCCCCTCTCTGACATCTTCGAATCTAGAATACTACCATTGAGATCGTCGGGTCTACACTTCCACGACTGACATATTTGTATCTAAATTTCCTCTACTGTCATCTGTGAGTCTACATTTCCAGATCAGTGGGTCTACATATCGTCCACTGTGAACTCTGAAATATTCGAGCCTACAGTTCCACCACTTAGATCTTCGGGTGCAAACTCCCCTCACTGGCACTTTGGGTCTAGTGTTCTAGCACTGGGATCTTTTGGCCTACAGTTCTGCTACTGGGATCTTTGGGCCTAGAGTCCCTCCATTCAGATCTCCTTGTCTACACTTCCACCGCTAAGAGTCCTTTATTGAAAACTTCGATATACACTTCCATCACTGAAATCTTCGCCTCATCGGGTCCATCGCTTATATACTCGCTCGCTAAAAAAATGTCGAACTATATACACACGACTAATTTTTTCAATGTATAAATAAAGCATGCACATGCACAGGTGGCTAGACATATTGAATGGCAATGTGTTCTCTGTAGCCTTCACCGGGCAAGGGAAGCTTTTGAATGAATTCATCATTGATAGATGATGGATGTAAGACTGCATGCAGCAGGTAACATAAGTCACCGACTGACACCAACTGCTTCTCCTTGACTTTCATACAGACTATGGCAAAATAATGTGTCAAAGATGGCATCCCAGGCATACATAAATCCAGTCCATTTCTAATGAAAGTAAAAACTTAAATTTAGAGAAAATAATGGACCAATTTTTGGAAGGTATATTCTAACATAACGTTCCACATTTCAATCGGATCTTGAGATTTCTAATATTTAGAGCATTGTGATTGCCCACCTCTGTCTGTATATTGGAAAAAAAAATGATTGAAATGATTTTTCGTTCTTTCAACTTCGTTATCGCATCACACACATACAGGGACAAACGTCATTATGAGTTATAACATGGAACAATTGAATCGACCATATGAGAAGAATTCACAACGACTAAGACTCCTATGATTGGTAGCAACAAGGAATAGTGCAATCTAACACGATAACATTTGATATTAAATGGAGAAATCTTGAAAATTGATTACCCTCGTATATATGGGCCCCACCCCCTCTCTCACTCACACAGACATATTCATATATATCCTTCATATATGTTCGTGGCATGACACCATAAAATAATAGCACACAGGTGTTTCGTAAATCTTAAATATTGCCATTGCTATAGCCACCATCATGGGAATGATGAAAACCTATAGTTTTTCATATTGAAGAATCAATCATTGAAACTTTATGGATATGATGAAAAGCAATATATGTAGGGAAATGAATGAAATCAAAGATACAAAGTTGGGCACTAACGACGGCGTTTGGAATGGGTCAAAATACCGCACTGCCACTATCGTGCATAGTGTGGGCGGTACAAGTGTTTTGTCGGTTGTTTGAAGTCCAAACGTAGCCAATTCGAAAAAATCTACACTGGTTCCGACATTTTATCAAAACTTTATTTCCATAGAAAATTTTGTCCAAATTTTATTTCTATAGAAAATTTTGTCAAAATTTTATTTCTATACAAAATTTTTTCAAAATTTTATTACTATAGAAAATGTTGCCAAAATGTTATTTCTAGAGGAAATTTTGGCACACTTTTATTTTTATAAAAAAATTAAAAAAAAAAAAAATTATTTCCATAGAAAATTTGGTCAAAATTTTACTTCTATAGAAAATTATTTCAAAATGTTATTTCTATAGAAAATTTTGTCAAAATGATACTTCTAAAAGAAATTTTGTTACAACTTTATTTTTATAAACAATTTTGTCCAAATTTTATTTCTATAGAAAATTTTGTTAAAATTTTATTTCTATAGAAAATTTTGTGAAAATTTTATTTCAATATAAAAATTTGTTAAAAATTTATATTTCTAGAAAATTTTTTCAAAATTTTATTTATAGAAGAATTTTCGTCACAATTTTATTTTTATAGTTAATTTTGTCCAATTTTTTTTTCTATAGAAAATTTTGTTAAAAACTTTAATTCTATAGAAAATTGTGTCACAATTTTGTTTTAAAGACAATTTTGTCCAAATTTTTTTCTATAGCAAATTTTGTCAAACATTTTATTTCTATAGAAAATTGTGTCAAAATTTTATTTCTATACAAAAATTTTCAATATTTTATTTTAAAAAAATTTGTCAAAATTTTATTTCTATACAAAATTTTGTCAAAATATTACTTCTAGGGAAAATTTTGGCACACTTTTATTTTAATAAAAAAAGATTTAAAAAAATTATTTCCATACAAAATTTTGTCAAAATTTTATTTCTAAAGAAAATGTTGTCAAAATTTTATTTCTATAGAAAATTTCGTCACAATTTTATTTCCATAGAAAATTTTGTCACAATTTTATTTCTATAAAGAAAATTTTATTTCTATAGTAAATTTTGTCAAAATTTTATTTCTATATGAAATTTTGTCAGCCTTTGATACCCTCCACCATAGGATGGGAGGGTATATTAACTTTTTCATTCCGTTTGTAACACATCGAAATATTGCTCTAAGACCCCATAAGCTATATATATTCTGGGTCGTGGTGAAATTCTGAGTCGATCTAAGCATATCCGTCCGTCTGTTGAAATCACCTTCCGAACGAAACAAGCTTGAAACTTTGCACAAGTAGTTTTTATTGATGTAGGTCGGATGGTATTGCAAATGGGTCATATCGCACCACTTTTACGTATAGCCCCCATATAAACCGACGCTCAGATTTGGCTTGCGGATCCTCTTGGAGGAGCAAAATTCATCCGATACGGTTGAAATTTGGTACATGGTGTTGGTATATGGTCTCTAACAACCATGCAAAAATTGGTCCACATCGGTCCATAATTATATATAGCCCCCATACAAACCGATTCCCAGATTTGGCTTGCGAAGCCTTAAAGAAATGAAAATTTCATCTGAAAGTTGATACTGGTGTTGATATATGGTCTCTAACAACCGTGCAAAAATTGGTCCACATCAGTCCATAATTATATATAGCACCCATATAAACCGATCCCCAGATTTGGCTTTCGGAGCCTCAAAGAGAAGAAAATTTCATCCGATCCGGCTAAAATTTGGTACATGGTGTTGGTATGTGGTCTCTAACAAAATTGGTCCACATCGGTCCATAATTATATATAGCACCAAAATAAACCGATCCCCAGATTTGGCTTGCAGAGTCTCAAAGAGAAGCAAATTTCATCCGATCCGGCTGAAATTTGGTACATGATGTTGGTATATGGCCGCTAACAACCATACCAAAATTGGTCCATATCGGTCTATAGTTATATATAGCCGATCCCCAATCACACAAAAATTGGTCCATATCGGTTCATAATCATGGTTGCCACTTGAGCCAAAAATAATCTACCAAAATTTTATTTCTTGAGAAAATTTTGTTAAAATGTTATTTCTAAAGAAAATTTTATTACAATTTCATTTCTATAGAAAATTTTGTCAACATTTTATTTCTATAGAAAATTTTGTCAAATTTTATTTGAAAGAACATTTTTTCGGTTATTGTATGGTCAGAGATACAATTTAAATTCAAAAATTTCACTAGTGAATAGACTTTTACATACAGACGGACAAACGCAGCCCTCTTTGTTTCTTCACAAGCACAACTCAGAACCCACAATGTCACTTATGCTTCTAAATCAAAAATTTCATTTGAAAATCAAAAGTGTACGAAATATTTACATCAGTCTCTTGAACTTGATTTCAATAGTACAAAAATCCATGAATTTCCCAATAATATTAACTTTTTCAAATTCTCTGCATAACATCATCAACTGCCAATAACTAAAGGCCTCTAGAGAATCTAATACACTTTTCAATCTACATATGGATTTCACAGAAAAAATTTTCCCATCTCTCCCATATTCGATATCAATGTTTAGCCTTCAATATTGGCTGGGCAAGAGAAAGCATTAAAGACAATACAATTTCTTTGGGCGCATTTCATTTTGGTCAAAACGAATGACAAGTAGTGACATCGCCGCTATTGTGACACATTTGAATATTAAACACATTTCTTAGCCGATGGGTTTCCACCCATCATGACTTTAGTATTGGCACTACCGTCTCCAATGCATGTCTTCAAGTTTTACTATTTCAGCGGGTGAATGTGGTTTGCCTACGAGGTTAGTATGAAAAGGGAAGAAGTTGTTATTTTCATAAAGAAAGAAACCACAGTGAATACTTGCTGATTTAGTATCGATGCCTTTCTTTCGTGACGCCCCTTCCTCGGAGGACTATGTACGCTACATTGTATTTTCCATCTTGAAAACGACTGCCATTGACACGAGGAATGCGATTTTGGTTTTGGTCAAGGGGCATGGACATGGGGACTTTAGTATCAACACTACCGTCTCCAATGCATGTCTTCAAGTTTTACTATTTCAGCGAGGGAAGAATTCTACCAAAAATGGAAGATGTTTTTACGTTTTGGTTTTGACAAAATTTACTATAGACAAACACACAAAATTTTCTATAGAAAAAAATATAGAAATAAAATTTTGACAAAACATTTTCCATAAAAATAAAATTTTCTATAGAAATAAAATTTTAACAAAATTTTCTATAGAAATAAAATAGAAATACAATTTTGGCAAAATTTTTCGTATAAATAAAATTTTTGCAAAATTTTCTATAGAAACAAAATTTTGACAACATTTTCCATATAAATATAAAATTTTGACAAAATTTTCTGTATAAATAAAATTTTGACAAAATTTTCTGTATAAATAAAATTGTGACAAAATTTTCTATAATAAAATTTTGACAAAATTTTCTATAATAAAATTTTGACAAAATTTTCTTTAATAAAATTTTGACGACATTTTCTATAGAAATAAAATTCTGATAAAATTTTCTATAGAAATAAAATTTTGACAGAATTTTTCATAGAAATAAATATTGGAAAAAAAATTCTATAGAAATAAAATTTTGACAAAATATAGAAGCAAAATTTGGACAAAATTTTCTATAGACATAAAATCTGGACAAAATTTTCTATAGACATAAAATCTGGACAAAATTTTCTATAGAAGTAAAATTTTGACAAAATTTTCTATAGAAGTAAAATTTTGACAAAATTTTCTATAGAAATAAAATTTTGACAGAATTTTCTATAGAAATAAAATTTTGACAAACTTTTCTATAGAAATACAATTTTGGCGAAATTTTCTGTAGAAATAAAATGTTGACAAAATTTAATATAGAAATAAAATTTTAACAAAAATTTCTATAGAAATAAAACTTTTTCCAAATTTACTATAGGAATAAAATTTTGACAAAATATTCTATAAAAATAAAATTTTAAGAAAATTTTCTATAGAAATAAAATTTTGACAATATTTTCTATAGATATAAAATTTTAGATATAAAATTTTCTATAAGAATACACTTTTGGCAAAATTTCTTGTATAAATAAAATTTTGACAAAATTTTATATAAAAATAAAATTTTCACAAAATTTTCTATAGAAATAAAATTTTGACAAAATATAGATATAAAATTTGGACAAAATTTTCTGTATAAATAAAATTGTGACAACATTTTCTATAGAAATAACATTTTGACAAACTTTTCTATAGAATACAATTTTGGCAAAATTTTCTGTAGAAAAAAAAAATTTGACAAAATTCAATATAGAAATAAAAATTTGACAAAATTTAATATAGAAATAAAATTTTAACAAAATTTAATATAGAAATAAAATTTCGACAAAATTTAATATAAAAATAAAATTTTAACAAACTTTTCTATAGAAATAAAACGTTATCAAAATTTACTATAGGAATAAAATTTTGACAAAATATTCTATAAAAATAAAATTTTCACATCATTTTCTATAGGAATACAATTTTGAAAACATATTCTACCTATATATATAAAATTCAATCTATGTTTGTTTATTAGTTTGTTTGTTTGTATGTTCCGAGTTGGCTCCGAAACGGCTGAACCGATTTACTTGAAACTTTCAGAGATCGTAGGGGGCGTTCATGTGGTGAAAATAGGGTACCTCATTTTTTGACACCTGGTCGCGGAGGGGGACCTCCCCTTCGTCGGACTTTTTGAAAATTGGACCAAAGTTGGCCGATTTGCTTGAAATTTTCATTGAAGATTGGGGTTGGCATCTAGACAAAGATCCGCTACTTTTTATTTCGATATTTGGTGGCGGAGCGGGGCCTTCCCTTTGTTCGATTTTTTATTTTAAGTACAGTGAAAAAATTAAAATTCTCTAAATTATCTGAGATTTACAGAGAACATGTGGTGAGGTTATGGAATTAATATGGGGTACCCGATGATTTCATATGTGGATGGGGAGGGGGACCTCCCCCTTGCCCTACTTTTTGAAACTTGGAACAAAATTATGCGATTTGCTTGAAATTTTCATTGAATGTTGGGGTTGGCATCTATACAAAAATCCGCTACATTATTTTTCGATATTTGGTCGGAAGGAGGACCACCCCTTTGCCCGAATTTTTTTGTTTGAAAGTGCAAACAAACTCCCCCGATTGAAATTTAATGGAAAAAATTGGTTATGAAATTTATATCAGGTTCTCGATTTTTTAATAAAAATAAAAGGGCATAGGGAGACATCCGCTTCTCTTAAGTACATACAGAGAAAGAATTAAACTTTTACCGAGTGACTTGAAATTTACAGAGGACTGGGGAGAGGTTACGATATTAATAGTTGATACCTAATTTTGTGATATTTGGACGGAAGAGAGGCCGCCCTTTTAGGCTTATAATTTGCTTGACATTTTCTGGGACGTTTACAAAAGATACGCTACATCACTTTTCGATATTTAGTCGGGGAGGAGGTCCTCCTCTAAAACTGCAAAAAAAAGTTTTCTTGAAATTTACAAAGGCAATGGGGGAAGTTATGAACGAAGAGGCAACCATCCTTGCCCCACACTTGAAGGAAAGTTTCAAGAATTTTCAGGGAAGGTTAGGGGTGCTATTCACTACGGTGTTTGTCGGTATTGTATCGGGGAAAGTGACGTCCCTTTAAGACAATAGAGCAAAATTTAAACATCGCCGATCTACTTGAAATTTACAGGGAACGTGGGAGGAGGTGATTGAATTTATACATGATTTTTAAATTAGTATATGATTTTGCAATATCTGGTTGGGGAAGGGACCATTGAGTAGTTGCGAAATTAATATAGGGTACGTGATAGTCTAATATCAGGTCGGAGTGGAGCGAAGGTGGGGGGAGGGTTCACTTTTGTCCGTTTTTTTTTTTTCTTAAATTGAAAGTAGAGGGTTGTCCGTAAATGGGAACTCGGTACATAATTTTATGATTTTTGCACAGGCTTCTGCCAGACTTCTTTTTAGTAAAGAACTTAAATTTACATGAAATTGGCAGCCCACGTAGAGGGTGTATCATTTTCCAACATTTTAGCAAATGTTAATGTGGTAACATTTTTTACTATTTTTGTTTTTTTCCGATTTATTGGATGGGAAACAGTAATTCTTTGTATGTTATTACAATATAGTGCTTAATTTTCAGATATGTTGAAGAGAAGGATACCTTTCCTTGACAAACCACACTTAAATTTCACAAGAAATATAGAAGAAGGTACACCCTCTCCCGCCGTATTTGTACCTATAAACGAAAAATTAAGTAGTCCGATTTGTTTAAAAGAATTCAAATCTTTTCGAATTTGTTTCCAGCACGAAGGATATAGTTGACTAAGTTAACGCAAGATATTCCTCCAAATATGCTTCGGAAGGCGCAGCGAAGCGCCTTTCTATAGAAATAAAATTTTGACAAAATTTTCTATAGAAATAAAATGTTATTGTTGTTTTTGATTTCAGCTTAAAACCATGCATTGATTAAACTACAAGTGTAGCTTAACCAACAGAGGAAAATTATGCTTGTCAAATTTATTTGGGCAATTCGCTATGGACTGTAAAATGGTTGGATGTACAGCTGTTTCGGAATTGCAACATTCCTTATCAGCATCCTCTACTGGCAGTAAAACTATTAACCAATTATCAGAATAAATTCGGGTAATTCACGCAACCCAAAGTGAACTACACTTGAAACTTCCGAAAAAGGTTTGATAGTCGGCTACTGCCTAAACAAATTTGCAAACCTATCTCTTTTCCTTTGCCAAACTCAAATAATCGATTTGAATGTAGTTGGCTGAGTTTGTTTTTGAGCATGCTTCCTCTATATTCATTCGTTTTGTTTGTTATTGTTGGTTTCTCTTCAATCATTATTGTTGTTTTTGATTTCAGCTTAAAACAATGCATTGACTAAACTGCAAGTGTAGCTTAACCAACAGAGGACAACTTTTTCTAAAAAAATAAAATTTTGACAAAATTTTTTATAGAAATAAAATTTTGACAAAGATTTCTTTTGAAATAAAATTTTGACAAAATTTTCTATAGAAATAAAATTTTAATAAAATTTAATATAGAAATAAAGTTTTGAGAAAGTTTTCTATAGAAATAAAATTTTGACAAAATTTGCTATAGAAGTAAACAAGTAAGGAAAGCCTAAAGTCGGGCGGGGCCGACTATATTATACCCTTCACCACTAGGTATATCATAATTTTTGAAGGATATAAAAATCGACAAAATGTTCTATAGAAATAAAATTTTGGCAAAATTTTCTATAAAATGAAATTTTTACAAAAATTTGGTTGAAATCGATTCAGATTGAGATATATTTTGCCCGATTTACACTTATATCACCCCAGAGGCCACAGTTATACTCCGATTTAGGCAAAATTTTGCACAAGGAGTAAAATTAACATTCTCCCTATGGGAGAACTTTCTACGCAATCCATTGTGAAGAGTACATAAGATTCGCCCTGGCTGTAGTTACTGGTTATGATTAATTTTGTTGAGTCAATTAAATTTCAATTAGATATTCAATTAAAAAATCAATTAAAATTTAAATTGGAAAAATTTTGATGATATTTTTTTTTTCTTCTGTGTACAAAAATATGTAGGCCAACCAGAAGCAACAGTTAATTGTAAAAAAATCGTCTGTCATCATTTTCCCCCGACATTCACTACCTCCCCTCTTTTTATGGGGCATAGTTGACATAGCAATTGGACATGAACCCATCGAAAATAGAAACCACACATTTCTTGATGTTTTGCATGCGAATTAGACAAGCGACAAATCCAAAACAAAAACTGACTGGTTTTTTGTTGTTTTTGCTTTCTTGTTATTGGCATTTGGTTCTATCGCTCCTGTTTTTATTATCCTTGTTTATATGTAGCTGTGTTCTCCTTCAATGTGAAGAATTCCTTGTTGGCACTTTGTGTTGTGTTAGATCAGAAGAAAAAAAAAACCATATCAAAAAAAAACCATATCAAAGGCAAAATATTTATTCGTTTGCAATGATAAATATGTGTCCTAGTGTTTGGCTTGAGGAGTGGTACTCATTTAGCGACATTATGCTGTGATTTATTTATGATAAAATTTAATTTAGGTGGATTAAATGCTGAAAAGCTCTTAATCATCAACTTGAGAGGCACTTCTAAATTACAGAAAACCTCTCAAATTTGGACACTCTGAAAACCGGATACCATTCAAAAGTCGATAAGTTTAGTGAGACGGTTGCTAATTATCGTCACATTAAAGTTATCTCTCATATATGGACAAAATTTAGGCGACCTTGGGTATCCACTTTTGAGAGGTATCGCTGTCTTCTCTTCTGCTAGTCGTTTATCATTCGACCCCAACATCAAAGTGGTAAATTGCTTTGCACACAAAGTTAGCTACGAGTATGTCCTTGTCTCATGACAGTCAAAATAAGCGTTACAATTAGGAATTTAAACAGTAAAAAAGAAAGTCGAGCGGGGCCGACTATAACATGCCCTAAACCACCCCTACCGTATTAGTAAACATAAGCATTTGTGGCATATCATTGAAATAGATTTGGGAAATAACCCGCAAATCTCTCAACGAGATGGCTGAGTAGTACAATATTCACCTAATATGGGTGCCTTGCCATAGGAACATACCGGGCAAATGCGTAGCGGATGAGTTAGCAAAGCTAAGAACTATCTTACATATTCTAGTGGAAAACTAGAATCTGTTGCTATACCTCTGACTACCTCTTACTGGATGAGAAGGCTGTTATGATGGCAAATGTTCGATGGGAGAATTGCAAGGGTATTAAACCGCACACTGGATATGCTTGTGTTCTCAGGATGTCAGATAAAAAACACTCCTAAATTCTGCTGTAACGGGTCGCTGCCCGATAGGCGAGTTTCCAAAAACTATTGGCGTAAAGTATAACAAGTTATACAGCAGTAAGTTAGGCCAGACCGACTCTTAAATACCCTCCACCATGAATAAAAAATAACAGTTACCTTTGAAAACTCTACGCCGTAGCGTGTTACTTGATAATATATAGCGAGTTACTTGACCACGGGAGCCACTGTGGTGCAATGGTTAGCATGCCCGCCTTGCATACACAAGGTCGTGGGTTCGATTCCTACTTCGACCGAACACCAAAAAAGTTTTCCAGCGGTGGATTATCCCACTTCAGTAATGCTGGTGACATTTCTGAGGGTTTCAAAGCTTCTCTAAGTGGTTTCACTGCAAGGTAGAAAGCCGTTCGCACTCGGCTATAAAAAGGAGGTCCCTTGTCATTGAGCTTGACATGGAATCGGGCAGCACTCAGTGATAAGAGAGAAGTTCAGCAATGTGGACTGAATAGTCTAAGTGAACCTGATACATCGGGCTGCCACCTAACCTACTTGATAATGTATGGAATGATAATATATAGAAATGACTCAATAACGCCTTAAATCAGTGACTCCCGTGTGCCTTCTATACCCTCAAGAAGTGAAATCGGTTTTTATGGAGGCTTCACCCAAGGGAGCGATGAAAACTAAATCCGTTAAAATTTCAGGCAAAAACTACGATTTGTATAAGCCCAAGGGGTTAAATCAGGAAATCTGTCTATAGGGGTGCTATGCCCAAAATATGCACCAATACACACAATTCAGCACACCTAGTTGTGGTTCTGAAAAAAATACAGAATTTAGAACCCAAATCGGAAGGCGGGTTTATAAGGGGGATACATATATCAAAATCAATTTATTCGGAACACCAATTTATGGTCCTCAAAAACCTCTAGATTCCGAATTTCAAGCATATTGAATAAAACCTACGGTTTCTAGAAGCTCAAGAATTGTATAAAAACTAGAAGCTCAAGAAGTAAAATCGGGAGATCGGTTTATATGGAAGCTATACCAAAACATGGACCGATAGACCCATTTTCGGCACACCTATTTTTATACCCTCCACCAGAGGATGGGGGTATATTAACTTTGTCATTTCGTTTCTAACACATCGAAATATTGCTCTAAGACCCAGATATATTCTGGGTCGTGGTGAAATTCTGAGTCGATCTAAGCATGTCCGTCCGTCTGTTGAAATCACGCTAACTTCCGAACGAAACAAGGTATCGACTTGAAACTAGGCACAAGTAGTTGTTATTGATGTAGGTCAGACGGTATTGCCAATGGGCCATATCGGACCACTTTTACGTATAGACCCCATATAAAGCGACCCCTAGATTTAGGTTGCGGAGCCTCGTGGAGGAGCAAAATTCATCCGATCCGCTTGAAATTTGGTACGTGATGTACCTGTATGGTCTCTAACAACCACGCAAAAATTAGTCCATATCGGTTCATAATTATATAGCCACCATATAAACCGATCCCCAAGTTTGACCTCCGGAGCCTCTTGGAGGAACAAAATTCACCCGATCCGGTTGAAATTTGGTACATGGTGTACCTGTATGGTCTCTAACAACCACGCAAAAATTAGTCCATATCAGTCCGTAATTGTATATAGCCCCCGGTTTATACCGGTCTCCAAATTTGACCTCCGGAGCCTCTTGGAGGAGCAAAATTTATCCGATCCGGTTGAAATTTGGTACGTGGTGTTAGTATATAATCTTCTAACAACCATGCATAAATTGATCGGTCCATAATTATATATGGTTAGGTTAGGTTAAAGTGGCAGCCCGATCGAGATTTAGGCTCACTTAGACTATTCAGTCCATTGTGATACCACATTAACTAAAAGTACCTCTTACATATGGATACTTCTAGTTTTAACCGCTGAACCTTCTCTATTATTTTCTTCTGTTGAACCACCCAGATTGTTCCAAAAACATTAGCAGACTGCTTAAGTTAACTTTTTCCAGGTCCTCCAGTAATCTGAAGCTATATGCTCCTCAAATTTGCTTACGCCTTGCAGCCTTCTCACGCAGTAAGAGCTTGCAGGTAGCCAGAGGCATACCAAGAGATTCTAGTTCCCCTGGAATATGTAGGGTAGTTCCTAGCCTTGCTAGCTCATCTGCTTCGCAGTTCCCCGGTATGTTCCTATGGCCAGGCACCCATATTAGGTGAATATTTTGCTGTTCCGCCATCTCATTGAGTGATTTGCGGCAGTCGATGGCCTTTTTCGAGTTGAGGAACACAGAGTCCAAGGATTTTATTGCAGGTTGACTGTCTGAGTATATATTAATGCCAATATTGCTTGGAGCATTACTTCTCAGCCAATTCACCACTTCTCTTATTGCTAATATTTCAGCCTGAAAAACACTACAGTGATCAGGTAATCTTTTCGCTATTCGAAGTTCCAGATGGCCCTCTTGGCCATCCAATTAGGAGTCATCAGTGTAGAAATCTATATATCTTTTATTCCCCGGGGTCCGTGTACACCACGCCTCACTGTTGGGAATTAGAGTCTCAAACTTTTTGTCGAAAAGTGGTCTCGCCAAAGTATAATCCACTACGTTAGGCACATCTGGCATTATTATGAGGACCGAACTGTGACCGTAACTTTTTTCCGACCACAGCGATAGCTCGCGCAACCGCACAGCCGTTGTTGCAGCTGACTGTTTGGCTAAAGTGTCTAAAAGCAATAGATGCAGTATGACATTAAGGGAATTTGTTCCTGTCTTGCTGAATGCACCTGAGATACACAAGCACGCCATACGCTGAACTTTGTCTAAACTTGTTGGCTGGTGAAGTGCCGGCCACCAGACTACAACACCATATAGCATTATAGGTCTAACCACTGCCGTGTATAGCCAATGCACAATTTTTGGTTTTAGTCCCCACTTTTTCCCTATTGCCTTTTTGCACGAGTATAAAGCTACGGTTGCTTTCCTCGCCCTTTCTTCAATATTAAGCTTAAAGTTCAGCTTCCTGTCCAAAATAACGCCAAGGTATTTTGCACACTCACTAAAGGGAATTTCAATACTCCCTAAGGAAATGGGCCTAACCGTGGGAGTTTTGCGATCTTTGCAGTACATGACTATTTTTGTCTTTGCAGGATTTACCCCAAGACCATTATCTTTCGCCCATTTCTCGGTCATCCGGAGAGCTCTCTGTATAATATCTCTAACTGTTGATGGGAATTTTCCCCTGACTGCTAGCGCCACATCATCTGCGTATGCCACCACTTGTATCCTTTCTTTTTCTAGGGAAACCAGAAGGTCGTTTATAGCAACATTCCAAAGATGAGGTGACAGAACTCCTCCTTGAGGAGTGCCTCTGTTCACATACCTTTGTATGATTGCTTGTGCTAGTGTGGCTGAAATGCGTCTCTTCCTTAGAAGTTCGTCTAACAGCCTAAGTATACCTGGATCAACATTCAGAGTTGTCAGTCCATTTAATATCGAGCTCGGATGGACGTTATTGAACGCCCCTTCGATGTCTAGAAACGCCACGATTGTGGATTCTTTGACAGATAGTGAGCTTTCAATAAAGCTGACTAGTTCATGTAATGCGGTCTCAGTAGACCTGCCCATCGAGTATGCATGTTGTCGTTTCGAGAGCAAACTTGAATCGACGATAGTTCTAAGATAAATATCTATCATCCTCTCCAGAGACTTAAGTAGGAATGATGATAAGCTGATTGGTCGGAAATCCTTCGCATTCGAGTGAGAGGCTTTTCCCGCTTTAGGTATGAAAACGACTTTTGATTCCATCCACTTTCCTGGAATATATGCTAAGTTGATACATTCTATATATATCGCCGACAACCAGGGGATAATTCTGTCAGCCAACGCTTGTAACTCCGCCGGAGTAATTCCATCAGGTCCGGGGGATTTGGATGATCCAAAGCTATTTAACGCCCATATTATTCTAGATTCCGATACAATTTCCTCGATAGGAAACGACCGCTGAGCCACTGTGGCACCGCCAGTACATGGTTCAACCATCTGATTTCCGGGAAAATGTGTGTCCAATAGTGTCTCCTCAGTGGACGTTGTCCAATTGCCCTCCGATGTTTTAATGAAACCTGGAGCGGAGTTCGTGGATGCTAGCATCTTCCGTAGTCTGGAAGCCTCGGACGTATTATCAATGCTGCTGCAGTAATCATTCCAAGAATTATGCTGAGCCTTTCTCAGTTCTCGCTTGTATCCTCTCAGATTCTTCTTGTAAGCGTCCCAATCCACAGGATTGCATTGTTAAAGAGCTTCCTGCACGATTTCCTCATATTACCTAACTCCGTAGACCACCAAGGTGGTGGTCGATTTTCCCCCCTTGGCTTCCCTCTAGGGCATGCAGCTTTCAGTGAAATGTTGAAGGCCTTAGTAATCCTCTCCACTGCGTGTTTGATAGCCCCCATATAAACTGATCCCGAAAATTGACCTTCGGAGCGTCTTGGAGGAGCAAAATTTATCCGATCCGGTTGAAATTTTGTACCTGGTGTTAGTACATGGTCTCTAACAACCATGCAAAATTTGTCTCTATAATAATTGTATATAGATCCCATATAAACAGATCACCAGATTTGACCTTCGGAGCCTTTAGGAGGAGAAAAATTTATCCCATCCGTTTGAAATTTGGTACGTTGTGTTAGTATATGATCTCTAGCAACCATGCCAAAATTGATCCATATCGGTACGATAAATCATAAATACACTTTTGCGAAGTTGGCTTAAAATTGGTTCAGATTTAAGTGTTTCCAATATGTTATTTGTTTACTAACATTGTGTTCCACCCCAGTGTATTAGCCGACTTAAATTTAAAGTCTATAAATTTTGTACAACTCTAACAAATTTTGCCCAGATCGGATCAGATTTAAATATAGGTATATGGGAACATATATAGCACCCAACATATTTGACGGATTTGATATGGTATCGAAATTGTGGATGTACAAATTGGTGCAGCGTATAATATAGCCGTCCCCGCCCGACTTTAGACTTTCCCTTTTTGTTTTGTTTTATTTTAATAATATAATTTATGGGAATGTACAGTTTTGTTTATCACGAAATAAAGTATAAATGAAATAAATTTTGTAGCAATTGGACTCAATAGAGGAGTTGCCAACATGCACTCGGTTCTGCTCCCCACTGTATAAGCTTTATGGGTCTAAGACCAATATTACGATGTGTTACAAACGGAATAACAAAATTGATATAGCCCTCATCCTATGATGGAGGGTATAAACAAATTAAATATAGCACTTTAGTTTCTTGCATTACATATCAGCTACCCTGTATGTATTGGGGCTGCTCCAATACATGGACCGATACACACCTTAAATACTTCAAGATTTTTGATTTCAGGAAAATTGAATAAAAATTATGGTGTCGAAGGATCGTTTTATATGGGTCGACGAATGGTTGGTTGGCACAGATTCCTTCTTTGTCCAAGTTCGCAAATGGGCTATATCAAATTTTAACTTGAGAGAAACTTTCATCGTCTTCACAACACTAGATCACACATGCCACAATATAAGATCGTTGTACACTTAGCCGACTTTAAGGAAGTGTATTTGCATTAGCACTTAAATTGAACACCCAGCCCCTAACATCGTCCACATTATAACCTCTACCACCACCTGATTTATATCAATTTGTTGGCAAATACATTCCCATCTATTTCACCACAAATGTTGGACACGTCCAAAAAATTGAAGGAGTGACAATTGACAACGAAACATGATACAGACAGGACAACTAATTGACAGATATCCATGGCACAACATAGTAAATAATTCTAACACAATGTGGTGTGGAATGGTGTAGCCGATCGTTCATCGATTCAGGACCAACAACAAGAGCAAAGGGGCCATATGCCGCACCGTCAACCACCATCATTGCTTGGGGGACGTCAATCGAATTTTACGTCGTCGCTGTCGTCGTTACTAGTGCTGTCTGTGCAACCTACAACTAAAACGTGCTTGATCATTTGATTGCAACAGTGTAGACAGAATTAGTGTTGCCAGATGTAATGACATTGAGATTAATTGGAGAGAAAAATCTCTAGAACGAATGTATTTAGGGGGAAATTGCATAAATAATTGAAAAAGGTCCGTAAAAGCCAATCCACTTTTCATCAACACTGAAATACCATGATCACGAGAATTAAATTATAATAGGTACCTATTACGAATATTCCATAGAAAACTATCTTTGCAAAGAACAAAGCTGAACAAGGACCCAGCGAAATACTTTTCTCTTATCAATGCGTGCATCCAGTTTCGAGTTTTATTCAACAATAAGGGACTGTCTTAAAGGGTGATACGGTCAAAATTTGGTCAAGGGAAAACGCGTGTGAATTGGTGAAATCGTTTATTTAAAAATCAAATTAAATTTCTTTTTCAAGTTCAATTAGTATAAAATTCAGGAAAAATATTCAGTTAGGCTTTCGCTTTTCCAAATCCGAATTGCCGGGCCTCACGCTTGACACCTGCCATCAGATTTTGTACAGCCACCTTGTCCACCTTCTTCGCCGCAGAAAGCCAGTTTGCCTTGAACTGCTGCTCGTCCTTAGCAGGTTTTTTTGGTCTTCTTTAGGTTCCGCTTGACAATAGCCCAGTATTTCTCAATTGGGCGGAGCTCTGGAGTGTTGGGAGGGTTCTTGTCCATGGAAACCACCTGCACGTTGTTGGCGGCGTACCACTCCATGGCCTTTTTATCGTAATGGCAAGCCGCCAAATCCGGCCAAAACAGTACGGAACAACTGTGTTTCTTCAGGAAAGGCAGCAGACGTTTATTCAAACACTCTTTCATGTAAACTTCTTGGTTGACAGTCCCGGAAGCTATGAAAATGCTGCTTTTCAAGCCACAGGTACAGATGGCTTGCCAAACCAGATATTTCTTTGCGAACTTTGACAGTTTTATGTGCTTGAAAATATCTGCTACCTTTCCCCTTCCTTTTGCCGTATAAAACTCCTGTCCCGGAAGCTGCTTGTAGTCGGCTTTGTCGTAGGTTTCGTCGTCCATTACCACGCAGTCAAACTTCGTCAGCATCGTCGTGTACAGCCTCCGGTATCGCGCTTTGGCCGTCATATTTTGTTTATCATCGCAATTTGGAATCACTACCTTCTTGTAAGTCGATAGTCCGGCTCGTTTTTTGGCTCGATGCACGGTTGTAGACGATACACCCAGCTTATTTGCAGCATCTAGGAGAGAGAGGTTAGAGTTTCGCTTGAAACTACCGGCAACTCTCTTTGTCGTCTCAGCGCCTTCTGGTTTTCGATTCCCCCCCGATCCAGACTTCCTGGCTGTCGACATACACTTTAATTACATTTGTAACGGTTGATTTGGCAACTTTTAGCGATTTTGCCAGCTTTGCGTGCGAGTAGCTCGGATTTTTGCTATGCGCGAGCAAAATTTTGATACGCTGCTCTTCTTGCTTGGACGGCATTTTGACAACTGAAGAGTGAATTCCAAAATCAAAATAGGAGCAACATTCTACACACACACCTGAGGGGTGTTCAGTTTTTTTAAATGCAAAATTGAAAGAAATACGTCAAGTTTATATTGACAAATTTTGACGGTATCACCCTTTATTGAGGAATTTTTTGCTTTGTTTTGTCTGGAATTGCAGTCATGGCAGTCTGTATTAAAGGCAAGCTTGGACAAGAAGGACGATTAGATACGCCGTATTTCCACACATTTGGAGACACAAATCGTTATGGTTTTTGAACTACCCAAAAACCAGAGAACGGGACACATCCATTAATTTTTGAACGGGACACTTCCATTAACTTCGATCGTAGGATAGAAATAAAGTCACTTAGGCACTTTAAGCAAACACAGCGGAGGGGAAATGAAGGCGGCTCTGTGGCAGGCTGACGCGGAAGAGGTTACGAAGGCATTTCTGAACTATCGGCACAGCATTTTCCTTGGAAGGAAATTACACCCAACCTGCGGAGAGGAGAGCAGGTTAACGAAGTAGGCCAGATCAGCCCAGGCCTGGAATCAATCAGCTATCTCTCTCCTCAAATGAGCAATATTAGACTTTATTGCTCATTTCAGGAGAGAGATAGCTGATTGCTTCCAGACCTGAGCTGATCTGGTGTCCCCTGTTAAATTGCTCTCCTCTTCGCTGGTTGGGAGTGATTTTCCCCAAAGAAAAATGCTGCTCCGATAGTTTCGAAATGCCTTCGTAACCTCTTCGGCGTGAGCCTGTCACAGCGCCGCCTTCATTGGCCCTCCGCTGTATTTGCCGAACAAGTGCCTCAGCGACTTTATTGCTATCCTAAAATCGAAGTTGATGGAAGTGTCTCTTTCAAAAATTTATTTGCTATTTAACACGTGATTTGGGTATTCCAAAAACGATAGCTACTTGAGCTGGGATACCAAAATTTCCCTAAGTATCTTTTTTTCTCGTCTTCAGTATTCGGAGGTAATTTTCCCCCAAGGACAAAACCATACCAGACCTTAGCTGGCTTAACATAATTCTGGTCTCTCTGGGTAACCCTTTCTCCTCTTCACTTTTGGGAGGTAATTTTCCCCCAGGGACAATGCTGTACTGATAGGTCAGGATGGACTTCTGAACCTCTGGCATCTATTACGGCCTCTCTGCTGTATTAGCTGATCAAGTTCTTAAGTGACTTTTATCCTAAAATCGAAGCTGATAGGAGTGTCTCATTTAGAAGACATGATTAAGACATGATTTGGTAGTCCAAAAACCATAACGACTTGAGCTGGGATACCACAGGTCTGTTCTCTCTGGGTAACCATTTCTCGTTTTCACTTTTCGGAGGTAATTTCCCCCAAGGACAATGTTAGCTTCTGAACCTCGTTTTTATTTTATTTTTTTTTTTATTATATTTTTTTTTTTTTTGGGTAGTCCAAAAACCATATGATACGCCAATGCTTTGGCGGGACGTTTCCATGGGATATGGGACAAGTCCCACTCCGCCTCACACCACGAGATGATTTTAGCTCAGGATTGGCTTCTGAATCTCTTCAGCATGAGACAGTCATAGTCCAGCCCTTAGCCTCTCTGCTGTATTTGCCGATGCAGTAACTGATTGAACTTAGTTTTCTTCCAAAATCGAAGCTGAAGGAAATGTATTATTCGGAAGGTTCCCTGTTAATTATGACATGGGTGACAAAATTGGGTAGTCCAAAACACATGTGCTACTGCTTCGCCTGGATCTTTCCATGGGATATGCGACGGACACTACTCCGCTTAACATCACGTCATTATTGGCCATATTTTGGACTTTATTGTCCATTTCGGGAACAAAGGATAACCATTGAAGTATCTAGGGATAACAGACCTGAATGGGGATAACACAGTTCTGGTCTCTCTGGTTAACCTTTTGTTATCTTCCTATTCTGTGAAAATTCTCTAAGGTCAATGCTATTCCCATAGCTTAAGGTTAATGCTGTTCCAATGCTTAACCTCTTCATCAACTTCTCTCTGCTGTATTTTCCGATTAAGTGTCTAATGGGCCTTAGTTCTAATCGAAGCTGATGGGAGTGTATCATTAAGAAGGATGCCTGTTAATTATTATATGGCTGGGGTAGTCCAAAAACCATAACAGCTCCGAAGGGTCCAATGTGCTCTCACTTACAACATCATGTTCTTGTACAGCAGGTGCTCCTTACTTGTTTTTGAATGGCAATCTATCGCAATTCTTAGCTCTGTCTTGTGGGCCTTTAGGGGTTTTATTGCTTTCCACTGATGCGTGGAGTCCACATGAGAACATCTTAAGCATCTCTTACGGTATGCCTTGTACACGTTCAGTATCATCTCCTTTTCTCTAACAAGCAGCACCTTCAAGATCTTATCTTTTCGACCAACCTTCTTGGCGACAAGATCTATATATTAGATAAAGAGGATCAAATATGGATCTCGAGGTCCATTTCCCCTGTCGATCATATTCACTTGGAACCAATTCAACCTAAAACCTTCCTAAAATCAATATTTAAAATGAATAGCAAGTTCAGTAGGAACCTTTCTATCTGTGGCTTGCTTTGGATAGGCACGTTCTTGAGTGCTCCTAAGGTTGCTTTTGACTGACAACGAATTACGATTATCAGGGCGCTATTTAGCTTTCTTTATGGCGTATCGCATGCGGCCGGAGATTAGATGAGAGCTTGTTAACCAATTAGGGGACATATTATGGACTTGTCGGTTACTAAGGTCGTCTCCTTAACGCTCTCTGAGACAATGAAATGTCTCTTCAAACATCTTAGGATTCTTGGCGACAAGCCACAAATGTGGATATCGAAAGACGAACCTCTTTTCTTGTTGATCATGTTCACTTAGGACCAATGGAATTTGGTTCCTTCCTAAAATCAATAATAAGATTTGCTAGTTCAGAAGGCTTTTATCTAACTGTGGAAGGTCTACGTTTTCTCGGTGGTGTATCGCTGATAACCGAAAACCAGATGAGAGCATCGTAGACAATTAGCGATTATCTTATGGACTTATCGGTTGCCAGGATCATGTCCTCGAATCTTGTTTTTTCATCTAATGTTCTCGTCGACCCGTCGATCATATTTTCTGGAGAAGATGAGGTAAACAAATTATATTCCAAGGATCTTACGATACTGAATCTATCGCTATCCTGCTACACACCGAGAGTTTTGTGCCTTATGTAGGTCTCTCCATTACGCATCACTGGAGGACATACGAGAGTATACTAGAACATTGGGATAGGTCTTATTGTCTTGTAGGTCGCCAAGATCGTCTTATTATGTCTATCCCACGATCAAGGAGCCAGAGCTTTCAGGATATTGTTTCTGCACATTAACTGAAGAGAAGCAAACAATCAAATTTCACTTCAAAACTCTTGGTAGTCGGAGCTCACAAGCCAAAAATGTGGATGTGAAAGCTATTTCCACATGTTGACCATGTTCATCTGGGACCAATTGAACTTACATAGTTTCTTCCAAAAATAAAAATTAAGAGGATAGACTTGTTCAAAAGTTCCTTTCTAACTGTGGCCTGTTTTGGATGGTCTGTATTTCCGCACTTAATAAGTAGATGACGGGTTGGAGGTACAATGTATGCTCACGGAAGATGTCATGGATTCGTGCTTGGGTGCTTCTAAGGCTGCCTTGTGGGCGTCATTGGGTTTCTCCATAGGCGTCTGATGACGGGAAATCAGAACATCGTAGACAATTAGGGATTTGTAGGTCGCCACAATCGTCTCCTTATCCCTTCCCTAAGCGCTATCAGCCAAGCCTTCAGTATCTTGTGTCTACGTCAAACCTTATGTGAGACAAGTGCAGCTCATTTACTAAAGAGGAATAAGCAATCAAATCTCATATCAAGAATCTTGGGATTCATGGTAGTGGAAGTCCAAAACACGCAAATGTGGAGGTCAATTTTTACCTGTTCAGTTCAAGATGTGAAAATGTTATCCCAATACTGTAGAGCAGATAAGTACAAGTTCATGTTAATGAAAAATCTCATTGAGCGGAAATATGTTGGTTCCCAAATCCACTATTTGACTTCTTATGTATTTAGAAGGTCCTATTTTAATCTATCGTGCCGAAATTCTGATCAGTTTTTGGATACACTGTCAGTTTAACACTATCCTTACTTGTGTAAGCTCTGTATTTGTTGCTAAGATTAGTTTAGCTTCCCATTTCTTCATATATTAAAACTGGTGGCACCTCTGATTTCGCTAACCAAGAAACAATTCACACATGAAACGATGCTGGCTCAAAAGTGCCTATGTTCAATGCCGACATCAACGTGGTCACACTTTGCAGGAATAGAGGGAATTCAACTCTCTGATAGGAAAACAAGGAAGGCTAAAAACAAATGAAAAAGAACCACCACCATAGCCAAGTCAGTTGGACAATCGAGCCAATATTATTATCGTCACATGTCGCTCACTAATTGATTTTTCTTGTCGCCTGTTGCCATAAAGGTAGAATTTTTCGCACTCTCTCTCTCCGTCCGCTGTGCTGAGCGATCAATGGATAACTTATTGGTTTTGAAAAATTAAGGCACTTGCTGCAAATGCAGCAGGCATCGAAAGCAGCAGCATTCATCATCAACATGTACAAAAAATTGAACATAACATTGTGGAGGACTTTGACGATGTCTAATTTGTAAGTGAGAATCTAACTAGGAAGAGTATATTTTGGGAAAAGATGCTAGATTTGAGTTTCTTCTAGCAATGCGAGTTTACTGGTGATGGTGATTAAGGTTTTGATTTATGTCTCGGATAGGACTGTGGTGTACTTCTCTGGCAGGGAAGGAGAATTACTAATGAAGAACTTTAAAGCTTAAAACAATTAACGATTTTTCAAGCATCGGTGTCCTGAGCAATGTCTGAGGGGGAAATCTACTACCCACTACGCTTTAAGGATAATATGAAAAAACAACTTAATTGGTCTAAATTTCGGAAGACCTTAGGGCGATTGGGGTACCTATAGATTTTTTTAGGGGTTTGCCTACAATGAAGCACTGAGCCGTAGGAATTAGAAAAAATATCTTAAATTCTTATTTAGTATTCATCTAGCATTGAGGGTTTCAAAGGTTCTCTAAGTGGTTTCACTGCAATGTGGAACGCCGTTCGGACTCGGCTATAAAAAGAAGGTCCCTTGTCATTGAGCTTAACATGGAATCGGGCAGCACTCAGTGATAAGAGAGAAGTTCACCTCTGTGGTATCACAGTGGACTGAATAGTCTAAGTGAGCCTAATACATCGGGCTGCCACATAACCTAACCTAACTTAACCATTCATCTAGCCTTCATCTAGAAAATTAAGCTAGAAATATTCCGTATTCCCTGTTCACTGATAATATGACTTGCTTTCGTTTCGGGAGACACTGCATCCAAAGCGATTTGAGTACCTCTTCAGAAACTTTATTTGCAGCTAACGAAATCATATGGTGAAGTTGAGCTTCTTGTCATCAATTTCTTTAAGAAACTATTACACTCGTTTCTCCTTCGTAACCATAAATCGTTCCCGTTTGCTCCTTTTACAATTTGATATAAATTCGATTGCGGCGAATTTAGTATTATGACTCTTATTTCGGATAGAATGCTAACACCGATTGATTCATTGATGCTGTGGAACTTGGTGGAGTCTGATACAATACCTGACGTGAAGAAGTGTCTTTCAATCTGCTTAAACTTTATAGAGTGGCTGTTATCCGGAACAGTTGACTCTACAAAACTTTATTGTCCAGCTATGACATTATCTTCTTGGCGAGGCTGTTCCGATGGGAATTGTCAAATTTTGAGAACTGCTGCCCAAAATTTTGACCTTGAGAACGCAGATGGCCCGATGAGGCCACTTCATAACTGTGACTTGTTTCTAGTTAAGTGCATTTGTTTTAGTATCTTCATTGTGTCGTGACAGCCGAGCTGATTTGTGTCCACCGATATGCACCAGAGACCAAATAAACGTCGCAACAGTGGAGTGTATTCTGGAGTTACAAATTTTTTTCTAGACTCACTATCTGGAGAAGGGTAAAATTATCGCAGGGCTCAAAATTTGAGGGTGACTTGATACCCTTGGCGAAGGAAATGTCCTCTTTTCTAAACATAATGTAACTCGGTGGCCCCATAGAAAAATTATTTTATTGGTTCCAAAAATATATTGTACAGATGGTGTAAAATGTGGAACATGGTAACGACGGAGTTTCCTGATCTTGGCTGGGGGTGGTATTCAGGGAGGCCGGGGTACGTCACAGAAATTTATTCTTTAGACTGAGATAAGAAGAAAGCACGGTTATTACGGTTTTAGAGTAATAAGCTTTATTGTCATGAGGAATTGTTGTGTTACAGAGTTAAGAATTTGGCACGGATGGTTGTGTCAGATATGGAGTTGTCCTGGCTATAGTTATGACGGGTTGTGGATCTCTGTATGCGGTGAGGCGAGACCTAACGGTCCTTAACTTGCTCGACTTTTGCCAGGCAACTCAACGGTTCTCCACAGCTGGACGAGTGGATAGTTGAACACTACTCCCTTGGGTCTTTGTCGGTATGAGATAGAGGGTACAGGAAAGTCGGACTTCGGTCAATGAGTGGGTTTTTGCCAGGCAACTCAACGGCTCGCCAAAGGTGTGGTTGTGATGTCGTGGACGAGTGGAAAGGTGAACACTACTCCCTTGGGTCTTTGTCGGTATGAGATGGAGGATACAGGAAAGTCGGATTTCGGTCAATGTGTGGGTTTTTGCAGGCAACTCAACGGCTCTCCACATCTGTGGTTGTGATGTCGTAGACGAGTGGATAGGTGAACACTACTCCCCTGGGTCTTTGTCGGTATGAGATGGACAGCTTGATCATGAATCTGGGGATTCTCGACTAATTTTCTGAATACAGGTCTTTCATAACAATGTCGTGTTGTATTTTGGCATTGGAGAGACTCTCTATGGTCATCAACTGTTTCTATGCGACATCTGAACTCTATCGCGATTACCGAAAATAGTCTACCAGTAACTTGAAATCGAGAGACGAAACTTTGCCAGCATCAGAGAATGAATGCCAGCCATTGCGCTGTCGCTTTCACTTCATTTGTGTTTTGAAAACATGATATCACTGTTCCTTTGATATAAGCATTACAAGGTTACCTTTGGGAATTACAAGTTTGAGGTTGATCTCTATAGATATTGCCATCTAATCCAGCGATCATTCCCATAGGCCTTTTATAAGCAATTGTTCTGTTTAGTAGAAGACGTGCTTGGGTCGAGTGATCCAAATTTCGTCTTTCTACTACTTAAATATATTTCTTGAGGGAGTACCAGAGCTTGATCTCTTTGGCTAAGAGAAAGCCCCATTTCCTAGCGGGACATCAAAGTTTGCACAGAAAAAATATCACACACTCCAGGTCGTCCACAGTTTTCTGGATGCGGTATCTGAACCCTTTCGCGATTACCTTAAATAGTTTGTGAAACCAATCAGCAATTTGACATCGAGATGAAAGTTTGCCAGCACTCGAGAATGGAAGCCAGATATCCGTTGTCGCTTTCACAACATTTGGGTTTTGTAACCATGATATCGTCTGGTTTTTTTGAGATGAGCATTTCAAAGTTGAGGTTAAATGTATTTCATCTCTAGGCTGGAGTGATCGCACACCTCTATCTGAGGAATAGGATAGAATGAGGAAATGGAGGAACACTTGGCTAGAATGTTTGCGCCAGATTACCTTAAAAAGTCCAGAAAAGCCATGACCCAGAGAATCATGAGAAGTTCTATTTGGTTTTTCCAACTAAAGGGTGATACGGTCAAAATTTGGTCAATATAAACTTGACGTATTTCTTTCAATTTTGCATTTAAAAAACCTGAACACCCCTCATTTTGAAGGTGTGTGTATGTAGAATGTTGCTCCTATTTTGATTTTGGACTTCACTCTTCAGTTGTCAAAATGCCGTCCAAGCAAGGAGTGCAGCGTATCAAAATTTTGCTCGCGCATCGCGAAAATCCGAGCTACTCGCACGCAAATCTGGCAAAATCGCTAAAAGTTGCCAAGTCAACCCTTACAAATGTAATTAAAGTGTTTGGGGAACGTTTGTCGACAGCCAGGAAGTCTGGATCGGGGGGAAATCGAAAACCGGAAGCTGCTGAGACGACAAAGAGAGTTGCCGGTAGTTTCAAGCGAAACCCTAACCTCTCTCTCCAAGATGCCACAAATAAGCTGGGTGTATCGTCTACAACTGTGCATCGAGCCAAAAAACGAGCCGGACTATCTACTTACAAGAAGGTATTGACTCCAAATCGCGATGATAAACAAAATACGACGGCCAAAGCGCGATACCGGAGGCTGTACACGACGATGCTGACGAAGTTTGACTGCGTGGTAATGGACGACGAAACCTACGTCAATGCCGAATACAAGCAGCTTCCGGGACAGGAGTTTTATACGGCAGAAGGAAGGGGAAAGGTAGCAGATATTTTCAAGCACATAAAACTGTCAAAGTTGGCAAAGAAATATCTGGTTTGGCAAGCCATCTGTACCTGTGGCTTGAAAAGAGTGATAATCCGTTTAGTATGATTGAGGAGATCATAGAAAAGTCTAAACAGGATTCTATATTTACGATACCAAAAATGCGCAATTTCAAAAAGCGCGACTCGGAAGTGTTTGATTAAAAGGGTATTAAACCTGAGGGGGGATATCACTGAAGGGGACGAGATAGGCATTGAATAAATTTTTATCAGTGTGGTACGTGTTTCTCCTCAGTAATGGGGGGCACATAAGGTCATTCGAAAATTGGAAAAACGCCGGTAAAATCTGAGGGGAATATCTCTAATGGGGTCCGTGTTGCTGCTCAGTAACGAGAGCCACACGTCATATTTGCAATGGCTCTGCTAAAGCCTCTCCAAGTCACACATCTAAGGACCCTACCCATTGATCTAAAAATAGAATCCAGCAACCCTCACGGACAAAGGATCAATTCTAAAAAACTCTGCATCAACAGAAAGCCCCCATACATAACCCAAACAAATTTGGTTCTTTATCCAATACGAAGGTGACAGTACTCATCTCCTTGTTTCAAAATAAAATGGACCACACACAAACTACTCTGTTAAAAAACAAAACAAAGTAGATTACATGGAAATACATTAAATCCTTCATTCTTTCATCTCACTAAAAATATCCAACTCCAATCTTGACCCCAATCAATCATTGAAGTTGATCTTCCCTGTCATTTGCATATTGGCATTGTCATTGTATGCACGTTGAATTCATTGTTGAATAAAATATAAGCACGTCCAATTCACTGAAAGTACCATCTTAATCGTAAATAACAAAAATATTCAAATCGTATTCAAACTTGGAACTTGGCTGCAAATAAATACCAAACTTTGGAAAAATTTATGGAGGCCAAAAGTCAACCTGTGATCAGTGTTGCTGTTGCCGTTGTCATTCGTCCTCATCCGCATATACCAGAAAACCAGTCAGAAAAGACAACATCAGTCCAATGGCTCTGGCAACAGCAGAACACTGTTCAAGTCTGGAGCACTCACATTGGGCGGTTTGCAATCAGCCTGGCAAACTTGCAAACAAATGAAATGTTGCGGCAGAAAACAAACATTGATCGTTTTCCTTCGTAAATTGAATTTAGTGACTTTTAAAGCCTAAAGTCATGATATAAAAATAAATTGACTGACAGATTTTCGATACGGTTGCATTGGAGAATGGCAGAATTCGACAGTGTAGTGTGCCTGTTAAGAGATATAAACCAGCCGATGTATGGCGTTAATGATGATGACGGTGACTGCAGCATGGGTGTTGGTTATGTTTCGTTTTTGGCTCAAACCATTTTGCCAGCCAATGTTTGGAAAAATTTTAGACCAACAATTTCCCTGTAAGTAATTGAGGGCTATTGCATTAGTTTGACTTTTGTGGCAAATTTTCCAGTGAGTGTTACATTGTTAGGTTTCACATGAACCACCAATAGCTGATAGATGGCAATGATTTCAACATAGTTTTGTTGATTTGAAGTTTATTTGACTTTTATTTCACCAAAGCTTGGTATTTGTCTTGGGAAATTTATTGCAAAATATCTGAATATAATCCTCACTAGGAAGTTCCTAGGTTGTAGGGTTAACCAAGGTCACTTATCTTATAAAAAAGTCATGGGGTTCTAGCCCACATAATTTTCTATGATTTTTTAACTGACTCTTTTTCGTATTTGATTAAAAAGTTAATTGCATCAGATAATTTTGTAATCGACTACATTAGTTGGAAAGAGAGCAAGCGCTAGTGATCCCTCAAGAAATATATTTAAGTAGTGCCGAAAAACGAAATTAGGATCAATCGATCCAAGAATGTCTTATACTAAACAGAGCAACCGTTTATAAAAGGCCTAAGGGAATGATCGCTGGATTAGATGGCAATAGCTATAGATATCAATGAGCTTTAACCTCAACCTTGTAATTCTCAAAGGCAACTTTGAAATGCTCATACCAAAGGACCAGTCGATATCATGGCTCCAAAACGCAAATGTTGTGAAAGCGACAACGGAATATCTGGCTTCCATTCTCTAGTGTAGGCTAACTTTCCTCTCTTGATGTCAAATTTGCTAATTGGTTCCAAAAACTATTTATGGTAATCCCGAAAAGGTTCAGATATCGCATCCAGAAAGCTGTGGACGACCATTAGGAGTCTGTGATATTTTTTCTGTGCAAACTTTGATGTCTCGTTTGGACATGAGGCCTTCTGCAAGCCAAAGAGATCATGCGCTGGTACTCCCTCAAGAAATATATATAAGTAGTGCCGAAAAACGAAATCAGGATCGCTCGACCCAAGCACGTCTTCTATTAAACCGGACAACAGCTTAAAAAAGCCCTATGGGAATGATCTCTGGACTAGATGGCAATATCTATAGTGATCAACCTCAACCTTGTAATTCCCATAGGTAACATTGTAATGCTTAAAAAGTGATACGGTCAAAATTTGGTCAATATTTCTTTCAATTTTTCATTTAAAAAACCTGAACACACCTCATTTTGAAGGTGTGTGTGTAGAATGTTGCTCCTATTTTAATTTTGGAATTCACTCTTCAGTTGTCAAAATGCCGTCCAAGCAAGAAGAGCAGCGTATCAAAATTTTGCTCGCGCATCGCGAAAATCCGAGCTACTCGCACGCAAAGCTGGCAAAATCGCTAAAAGTTGCCAAATCAACCGTTACAAATGTAATTAAAGTGTTTGGGGAACGTTTGTCGACAGCCAGGAAGTCTGGATCGGGGGGAAATCGAAAACCGGAAGCCGCTGAGACGACAAAGAGAGTTGCCGGTAGTTTCAAGCGAAACCCTAACCTCTCTCTCCGAGATGCCGCAAATAAGCTGGGTGTATTGTCTACAACCGTGCATCGAGCCAAAAAACGAGCCGGACTATCGACTTACAAGTAGGTAGTGACTCCAAATCGCGATGATAAACAAAATACGACACCCAAAGCGCGATCCCGGAGGCTGTACACGACGATGCTGACGAAGTTTGACTGCGTGGTAATGGACGACGAAACCTACGTCAAAGCCGACTACAAGCAGCTTCCGGGACAGGAGTTTTATACGGCAAAAGGAAGGGGAAAGGTAGCAGATATTTTCAAGCACATAAAACTGTCAAAGTTCGCAAAGAAATATCTGGTTTGGCAAGCCATCTGTACCTGTGACTTGAAAAGCAGCATTTTCATAGCTTCCGGGACTGACAACCAAGAAATTTACGAGAAAGTTTGAATAAACGTCTGCCGCCTTTCCTGAAGAAACACGGTTGTTCCGTACTGTTTTGGCATCTTGCCATTACGGTAAAAAGGCCATGGAGTGAGAAATACTGGGTTATTGTCAAGCGGAACCTAAAGAAGACCAAAAAACTGCTAAGGACGAGCAGCAGTTCAAGGCAAACTGGCTTTCTGCCGCGAAGAAGGTGGACAAGGTGGCTGTACAAAATCTGATAGCAGGTATCAAGCGTGAGGCCCGGCAATTCGGATTAGGAAAAGCGAAAGCCTAACTGAATATTTTCCCTGAATTTTATACTAATTGAACTTGAAAAAGAAATTTAATTTGATTTTTTAAATATACGATTTCACCGATTTACACGCGTTTTCCATTGACCAAATTTTGACCGTATCACCCTTTATATAATAGGAGCAGTGATATCATGTTTCCAAGACACAAATGAAGTGAAAGCGACAACGCAATGACTGGCTTTCATTCTCTGATGCTGGTAAAGTTTCCTCTCCCGATTTCAAGTTACTGGTAGGTTTCAAATACTATTTACGGTAATCGCGATAGAGTTCAGATGTTGCATACAAACTGTATAATTTTGGGTGATCTACGAGAGTGGACTGTAAATATGCTTGCAAACTCCCAAAATTATATCCAATTTGGTAGTTTCCAAGGCAAAAAAAACAAAGAAAAGGCAAAAGTATTTCAGTTTAAATATGAAGTACAATTTATTAGGTGATCTGCTTTCCGTCTTACCGCTTGTGTTGTAGCTGCATAAGTGAAACACAAGCCAAACATTAAGAACTCGAGTAATGCAATTCAGCTAAAATTTCAGTGGAAGTTACGTTAAAATGGTGGCCCTTTATCCAATTGAGCAAAAGCTTTAATTTCATGAGTAGGCCAATTGGATATAGGGTTGCCATGAATCATGAAATCGTGATGTAATTAATGACAAAAATTCAGTTGATTTTAAAATAGAAATTCATATACATAAGACTATTATTAACATACACAAGTTCATTTTTCATTCTATTGAATAATTTTGTTAGATGTTCAATATAAACTTCATTAAAGGAAAAAAGTTGTTGAAGGCACTTCAACATGTCGCCCCCCTTGCAGTATGGCAACATTAAAAATGACAAGGCCCAGATATGGTCCAGCCAAAAACCGTGCTTTGAGCTATTGGCATAGATGTGGAAGTTTGGATAAGACCGGCTCGTAAAATATGTGGAATTAGATCGTTGGCAAGCATTATTTCAATATTGGTCGGATTAAAGAAATTGGGATCGGCAAGATCGGTTAAGTGATTATAAACATTCATTAACTTCTTATCAGTGGTAGCTTCGGGAAATGTAGTATTAAGCTGCGACCTTACTTCTCCAGAAATTTGGACTTTGGCTGATTTATCATGGTATGACAATAAATTTATGGTACAGAAACGTTTGTTTCCTTTATATGTGGTAGGCAAACGCAGTCTTTCAACCAGGCCAGTCGAAATTACAGTTTGTGCTGCGCCCGAATTAAGTATAAGCCGCGCCTTCATGGGACCTTGTGGACTGAGAACTCTAGCCAGAGCTGTGGGCAAGAAAATATGAGTTCGGTTGCGGTTGCTAAGGCGATCGCTTACGTAAGATTTCGAACTGGATTTTCGTTGGCTACTTGCTGCTTTTCGATTATGTTCGTTTTGTTTCGTTCTGGTTGATGTAGAGGGGCTACGTCTTGATTTTTGATAAATTGAACGCAGGAAGCTTTGTTTTTGCTGGTGGGATTGAGGAGTGTATTCGGTGTGCAGCATCGTGTGATGATGACGATTACATACGATGCATGTTTTCCGAGATGGACACCATTCTCGGGTATGTGATGCGCATAGACAATTAAAACAAAAGTTCTTTTGTTTGGTTATTTCTCTTCGCTCGATGACAGTCATTTTGGAAAATGTGAGACAATCCTTCAAAAAATGTCTCTCGTGGCACACCTTGCATTTGGGTACGCTGGAAGTATTGCTGAAACGTAAAATTTTATTTAATATGTGAACGGATTTTGAAACTAAGCAACAAACGGTTAGATACTGGGCAATATACATAATTTACTTAAAGGTCGAACAATATTTCCGTTTTTAGTCCTGATTTCCGCAACACGAACATTCGAGTCATTACCACGAAAAACCTTTATCACTCGACCAAGACGCCATTCAGTAGGCGGTAATTGATCGTCCCTTACTATTACGAAATCATCTTCCTTAAGATTGCTTTGTACGGTTTTCCATTTATATCGGCGTTGAAGCTCGCAAATATATTCCGTTTTCCAACGTTTGGCAAAGTGTAATTGGATTATCTTCAGTCTTTGCCAACGATTCAACAATGAGAGATCATCAGATATATCTTCGGGGATAGCAGTTAGCGCAGCACCCCTGATCAGGTGGCCTGGTGTCAACGGTGCCAATTCCGATGGGTCTTCACTGATAGGGGATAACGGGCGTGAGTTCAAGATACTTTCAATGCGAATAAGTAAAGTAGAAAACTCTTCAAAGGTATATTTATAAGTACCGGCAACCTTTTTTAGGTGAGTTTTCAAACTTTTTACCCCCGCTTCCCACAAACCTCCCATATGAGGAGCGTGTGGAGGGATAAAGTGCCAAGTGAAGTTGTGAACATTGTATTTCGAGACTAAAGCCTTTTCCGCGGATCGGAGGAAACATTTGTATTCTTGTTTTAGGATTCGATTCCCTCCGACGAAATTTGTCCCATTATCTGAAAAGACTTTATTCGGGAAACCTCTGCGACCGACAAACCTACTGAATGTTGCTAAGAAGGCCTCCGACGATAGATCGGAGCAAGTTTCTAAGTGGATGGCTCGTGTTGATAAACAAACGAAAACAGTTGCGTATCCTTTCTGAATTTTTGCATTTCTAAGGCGTGACGTTTTCAAGTCAAACGGCCCAGCAAAGTCCACTCCAGTGTTGGTAAACGGTAATGAAAACCTACACCTTTCTACAGGTAAGGCAGCCATTATTTGGTGTTTAACTCGATTTTTGTAAATAGTGCATGTTCGACAATTTCGTATACAATGGCGGACAGAGTTCTTTAGTCGGATAACATAAAATTCTTGTCGTATAGCTCTTAACATGATTTGATGTTCAGCATGTAAGGTTATTTTATGTGTAAAATCGATGAACAATTTACAAAATCGAGATTTTTCTGGGAGAATGATCGGATGTCGTTCATTATAACTTATATCTGCATTCGCCAAGCGGCCATTAACACGTAATAATTGATTCTCGTCTAAAAAGGGATTTAGTGTCAATAGGCGGCTTTTCAAACTTATAGGATTCCGAGATTGCAGAGCACTATATTCAGGGAAGTAATATGTCTTTTGCGCAATCATAATCAATTGAATCTTAACATAATTTATTTCCGCTGCTGTGATAAATTGGGTTTCCATTTGAGGTGTTAATCTTTTCTGGCATTTCCTGACAAAACGATACATGAATGAAATAACCCTCAATGCTCTATCAAGTGAAGAAAACCTTTCTAAAATCTCTTCTGATTGTAATGTAGTGTGATTGGTGTTAATTTTCCTTTCCAATGACAATTCCTTTGGTGAAGTTTGCTTTGGCCAAAATTCTAAAGGTTGTGTCAACCAATTCGGTCCATGCCACCAAAGGTTATTCGCATTCAATTCCGATGCCGTAGTGCCTCTCGTACCTATGTCTGCTGGATTGTCAGCTGTTGGGACATGTCTCCATGTGACATTGCCTACATTATCGAGAATCTCAGAAACTTTGTTAGCTACGAAAGTCTTCCAGTGGAAGGGCGGTTTACTGAGCCATGCCAAAGTTATCGTAGAATCCGACCACAGGTAAATTTCAGAAATTGGTAAAGTAAGAGTTTCACATACAGATTTGAGAAGCCTTGAGAGTAATGCCGCTCCACACAGCTCTAGTCGTGGTAAACTTATTGTTTTTAAAGGTGCTACTTTACTCTTTGAAACTAATAAATTTGACGAAAATGTGTCATTCGAGGTAGTCACTCTTATGTATAAGCATGCACAAAATGCCTTTTCAGAGGCATCGCAAAATCCATGAATTTGGATTTTGTGTTCCGGTGTAAATCCAACCCATCGTGGAATTTTTATGTTTCTTATTTCGTGAAAATGAGAAATAAAAAAACTCCATTTTTCGAAAGTGTGTTGTCTTATTTCTTCATCCCAATCTGTACCGTCAATCCAGAGCTGTTGCATCAAGACTTTTGCTACTACGATGATGGGAGCGAGCCAACCCGCAGGATCAAAAAGTTTAGCTACAATCGACAAGATTTTGCGCTTTGTCATTGGTTCGGAAGGTATGGAAATGTTAGTGACATTATAAAAAAAATGATCTGACATGGCATTCCAACGAATGCCCAATGTTTTGGTTTCACTAACGTCCTCCAATTTTAAGAAATCTTCGTTTAGAAGATCCATAGGTCACTGGTTCATATCCGGCTCGAAGGACCATGTATAATTTTGGGTGATCTACGAGAGTGGACTGTAAATATGCTTGCAAACTCCCAAAATTATATCCAATTTGGTAGTTTCCAAGGCAAAAAAACAAAGAAAAGGCAAAAGTATTTCAGTTTAAATATGAAGTACAATTTATTAGGTGATCTGCTTTCCGTCTTACCGCTTGTGTTGTAGCTGCATAAGTGAAACACAAGCCAAACATTAAGAACTCGAGTAATGCAATTCAGCTAAAATTTCAGTGGAAGTTACGTTAAAATGGTGGCCCTTTATCCAATTGAGCAAAAGCTTTAATTTCATGAGTAGGCCAATTGGATATAGGGTTGCCATGAATCATGAAATCGTGATGTAATTAATGACAAAAATTCAGTTGATTTTAAAATAGAAATTCATATACATAAGACTATTATTAACATACACAAGTTCATTTTTCATTCTATTGAATAATTTTGTTAGATGTTCAATATAAACTTCATTAAAGGAAAAAAGTTGTTGAAGGCACTTCAACACAAACAGCTCTTGATGACCATAGGGAGCTTCTACAATGCCAAAACACAAGACAACATTGTTATTAAAGAAACAGCTGTATGCAGAAAATTAGTCGAGAATCCCCAGCTTCATGACCAAGCGGACAGAAAGTTCCTGTACGGACGATCCTCTTTGGTGAATATTCAGGAGCATATTCTCTAGGCGATTAAAACCACTAATGGCTCTGCAGCTATTGGACCAAATGGATAGAAAACGAATTTTCTGAAGCAAGGTATTTAGCTCACACTTACTCTAGGTGTGGCTGCATCTTTGAGATTCCGGCATCTGGATAAAAAGAAAGTCGTTCCAATATTGAAACCTGGAAAGCAGGAACCCTTCATTCCTACTCCTCTACAACATAATATTAAGATTGTGAAAGCTACTATGTGGCTAACTTTCCAGCAGGACCTTCTCCAGCACTGCTTCCACTCAGATAGGAGTGTCTGCACCTATGATATTCCAAACTTCTGTAAAACACAGGTCAAACCCACAACGAAACTTGGAAAGCTGGCACATGTCGTCATACCTCTTTAGGCTAAACTGGGTTAGATATCATTCAAGATACCAGAAGAAGTGAATACCAAGAGGCAGCCTAAAGCCCATAAAATCTCTGCGCTTCTTACGTTAGATTTGCACAAATCCTGTGACTCTGTTAACCTTTCCAGCCTATTGGTCTGCTAGCCATAAATATATGGCCCCACCTGTTTCCATTTTAACAAGTCTCCGTTGCCCGGCATAGCAACAGGCAACAGCAATCACAGAGGAATCATCAGAGCGATGAGTGTGGTATATTATTACTTATTGGTCTGTAGTATTTTGCTAGGGGAGAGTCATTTCTCTTGTCCCTCGACACTTTCTCAACCCACATAATAATTATTTAGGGGAGGGTTGTCTATCAAGCCGTGGTTCTTTGCTTCCATCTTTTCATTTCCCATTACACATTCCTCCTCTCACGTTACACATTCCCTCTTGCACTAGAGGAGAGCCGTCTCTCTAGTCGTAAGCCTCCATTCACTGTTTCCCTTATGGTGGAGGAGTGCCGTGTCTGTAACTAGTCTTTACACTGGAGAAGAGCTGTCCCTCTAGTCATAAGTTTCCTTCCTTTCTCTACCCAATTACCCTCTTACACTGGTGGACAACTGTCCCTCAAGTCGTAAACTTCCCTTCCCCACCTACACGTTCCCCTTCTTCGACTGGATCGTCATGATCCCGTGCCTAACCCCGTTCTAGCCCTGGAGAGGAGTAGTCTCTCTGGACACGAAGTCCTTGTCATACCTGAAAACGAGGGGAAACTCGCCCTAAACTAACCGTCCGACCACAAGGGAGGTAGCATCCGACCTGCGAGCACGCACGTCACCACAAATCCCTCGCTGAGAGACCAAACCATCTGCAGACCACCAAGTCCGAGGTCCGCTGGATGTCGTTAAACCTATGGCCGAGTCGACTGCTCCAACCCCCAAAATCTGCTGGCATCAGGATAGTTTTATTTTCCATACAATAAAAACCTAAACCGTAAGCTTGCCTTCTTGCTCTTTTTTGTTCATGAAACCAAATCTTGCAGTGACGTCACCTGGCGCTGCGAGCTTATCTTAGCCAAAAGGGGGAAGGATGGATTCTTGTGAACGAAACACAAAAATCAGGATCGACTTTACTAAGGAGTTAAACTAATTTGGTCATCTGACCGGAGGCAAGGACAGTGGGGCATACAGGTGATATACAGAGACTGGCTCACATAGAGTAGGTTCAGGAGGTAATGCTGGCTAGTCGGCACAGTGTAGTCTTTTTTAGGACAAAATCCCTGCTTCCGAGCCTCAGGAACTATCTCTCGCTTCTGAACCCAGCAATTCAGGATCAGTGTTCAAATGCGGTTGCGTACCTTATACCACGAGAAATCCCTTCGCATGCCATGACCTGATATTGGAATCTCTATGCACAAATCCAGTCGAAGTAGCTCGGTTCTCCTATCGAAACTTCTAAGTTGTATGTACTTACCTACCTCCAGAAACTATCTCTCATTCTCAGCTCACTAGTAGCTAATTATGTGCGGAAGTAAGAAACATCCTAACCATGCCACACTGAGGACGGATCCATCTGAACGAAACACCCAAGAAGGAAGGACTTAAACTATATTGATAGGATCATCTGATTGGAGAGAAGCGGAATGGGGGCATCCTGGATGCGTTATCTCACCTCCAGGAACTATATCTCACTCTTGAGCCCAATTGATGTCCTGAACCGAACAATTCAGGATAAATATTCGAAATGACGTCATCACAAGGGATCCTCTGCATGCCCTATAAACCTAAGAGACCTGCATTAATATAGATAAATCCCGTCAATACTGCTCGCTTTTTCTATCGGAATATGTGACCAGGAACTCTATCTCGCTCTTGAACCCAGCAATTAAGGATGAATGTTCGAATTGTTGTCACTCTCCTTACATCATAAAGCATTTTTTTTTCATGCCCTACCAACCCAACAGACTTGAATCCCTATGGACAAATCCAATCGCGACAGCTGTTTTCTGTTATTGGAACGTGTTGGATGCGCTATTTCCCCACCAGAAAACTATATTTCGATCCCAGCAATTCAGGGTGAATGTTCGAAACATCACGAGGCATTTCTTTGCATACCTTATCTCAAGAGCTGACCCCCCTATGGACAAATCCAGTCGAGACAACTCGCTTTTCCAAAGGACCATGAATATAAGTTCTTTTTAACCGTAAGACTTAAAGGAAAAAGTTTTAAAATTGTCATTTCCATCAACAAACCGAAGAAGGGTTAATTTCTTTCAGCAAACTTTCCCCCTCCAAGATTTTCATGTAGAAATTCTTACTGAAACTTTTGATTTGGTTTTTGTGTGCCGCTTGTCTATAAGGGAGAGCGAATGTCTTCGTATTGTCAACCCATTAAAGGAAAATGTTATCTCAGCAATAGAAATGGAATTACATTTCATTGTCATAACGATTTATGTCGTTGACAGGCATAGGCATTTCCTTTGAAGTTTTACCCAAAAATAGAGGATGGGCCCAACAGACAGCCTATCACAACTTTTACTTCGAATGGCATAGGACCACGACCCAAGCAAAGTCATCAAACCAATCGTCCATCCATCCATCTATCCTTTTACTTACATCGTGGGCTACAAAAGCCCCAGAAACAATAATCGAAAACACCAGCAAGAACAACAACAACAATCCCCTGATTTTCACGACTGATTACACTAAGAAAACCACCATCAAGTTCCAGAACACCAGCCACCACCACCACCACCACCCATCAATGTCAAGTCATCGTAATGCAGGCACCCCCTAAACCATCAAGTCGCGCCACTAACATTTTCATCAAAGGAACAGGTCGTTGGTTTGTTGCAACCATGCAAATGGTTTGAGTTGTTATAATGATAATACCCATAAATTTCCAAAGCCCCTGCTGCATAACACATTCCAAAAACCATTATTATGGCCACACCATACTGCGAACTTTGTAAATGAAGAAAGGGTTCGATAGCGATGCCTTTTGCGGTTATCGCTGGCGTTTTGATGGTGTTTGTTTGTGATATTTGTGAGAGTCGTGAAAATTTTGACGGAAATGTGTCATAAATTGCTATGAATGCTGTCGTCATAAAGCACAAACCACAAAAATGTAAGGAAAACAAAACAAATAAAAAAATCCTAAAGGTGTAGGAAGACGACTATGTAATGCCCTACGGTAAATTTGAGAGGAGTTGCAATAAGGAGGACTTCGTGCCGATTGCGGAGGTTATCTACAAGAAACGGCTGCAAAATATGTATTTCAGCATTTCTGATACCCGAAATCCTTGGACTTTGTTTCAAAGTTGGTAGACAAGAGGGTCGAGATTTGAAGACAGAAACCGGCAAACCTCTTGATCTAGCAAAAATGATAAACTATCTTTTCATCCCATCAAAACTATCGGGAAAACTACGGCAGTGATGGGACAAAATCTAGTATTCTATCCAGGTGATGTTAGACGATACTACGTGATATCATGCAATCCCAAATGAATGGACAAAATCAGCATTTGGTTTGGAGTGCACACTTAGAGTCATGTGTTTTTTGCCAGCTTAATATAAAACGGCACAGATTGCTGGCTTCAAAGAATTTGAATTTGAGAGGTGTTGAAGAAATTAACAGGAAGGTATAGAATTCACCTTCGATTTCTAAAAGCTGTCAGACAAGAGATTCGAGATCTGAAGAGATAAACCGGCGGACCTTTGAATCTCTCATAAGCGATCAACTAACTGTTCATTCCATCCAAACGAGGAAGAAGAGTGGTACATTCTTCGGGCGAAATCGATTCCATATGAAGGTGATAATCCGTCAATACTTTGTGACCCCACCTATTCCAAACGAAAGAACGACATCAGCATTTCATTTGGAAATTCAAAATTCAAGAAACTTGGATTCGACATTCTGGACATGTGGAAATAGGTAAGGTAGGTATGAGTAATGATGCTTGTATCTGGAAGAGAGTGACCTCGGATCCAGGTCTGCATTTGGAGACACAACTCCGAAGTATGACTCATGTACAGAGAGTGACTGCTGCATATAAATTTTCGAACATCATCAGCTCAATTCTAAATGACCTGGATGCTTTAACGCACAAGAAGAAATGTTGTTACATTCAACACTTACAAATACTAAGCTTGTGAGAAACCGCCAGCCGCCTGGATCCTAGACCAGACATGAATATGGTAGAGTCTGATTAAGAATCGAGGCGGCATTCATTTCTGGATTTGGCGAGCGAACTCGAAAGGATTATGCCTTTACAGGGAGTGAGTTATGCATAGAATTTATTGAGTACCGACCGATATGAGGTCGTTCATATCGGACTCCAATAGAACGTGTGGCTTCAGCAGGAATTTTTTCGAGAATTCTCAGATTGATCTAAGTTCCTTGCGGTGATTAACTCCGAAGGATGACGCCCGAACAGGGAGTGAATTATGCAGAGATTTTGTCGAGCACCATCAATTTGAAGCCAATGGCTTCAGCAGGAACATTTTCAAGAATCGCCATATTGATCTAAGATCCAGGCGGCAATAAACTCCGAGGAAAAATTTTCGACTACCATCAGTTTGTTAAGCGTCCGAATAGAATGCAATTGCGAGTCGTCCGAGCCCTCACACCGAACGCCAATGGCTTCAGCAGGAAAATTTTCAAGAATCGCCATATTGATCAAAGATCCAGGCGGGAATAAACTTCGAAGGATTACACTCGTACAGAGAGCGACTTCTGCAGAAAAATGTTCGGGTACCATTAGTTTGTTAAGCGTCCGAATAGAATGCAATTGCGAGTCGTCCGAGCCCTCACGCCGAACGCCAATGGCTTCAGCCGGAACATTTTAAAGAATCGCCATATTGATCTAAGATTCAGGTGGGAATAAACTCCGAAGGATTACACTCGTACAGAGAGCGACTTCTGCAGAAAAATGTTCGAGTACCATTAGTTTGTTAACCGTCCGCAAAGAATGCAAATTCGAGTCAACCGAGCCCTTACACCGGACGGCAATGGCTTCAGAAGGAACATTTTCAAGAATCATTGATCTAAGATCCAGGGGGAATAAACTCCGAAGTATGACACTCGTATAGGGAGTGATTTCTGCAGAAAATTGTTCGAGTATCATCAGTTTGTTGATAGTCCATAAATAATGCAAATGCGAGTCGTTCGAGGTTTATCCTTGCGGTAATTAACTCCGAAGGATGACGCCCGAACAAGGAGAGAATTATGCATAGATTTTTTTCGAGCACCATTTGAAGCCAGGCCGGAATAAACTCCGAAGGATGACACTCATAAAGGGAGTGATTTCTGCAGAAAATTGTTCGAGTATCAACAGTTTGTTGATAGTCCATAAAGAATGCAAATGCGAGTCGTTCGAGCTTTAAAACCGGACGCCAATGGCTTCAGCGGGAACATTTTCAAAAAACGCCATATTGATCTAATATCCACGCGGGAATAAACTCCGAAGGATGACACTCGTACAGAGAGCGACTTATGTAGAAAAATGCTCGAACACCATTAGTTTGTTAACCGTCCGCAAAGAATGCAAATTCGAGTCAACCGAGCCCTCACACCGGCCGGCATTGGCTTCACAAGGAATATTTTCAAGAATCACCAGATTGATCTAAGATCCAGGCGGCGATAAACTCCGAAGGATCACACTCGTACAGGGAGTGACTTCTGCAGAAAAATTTTGGAGCACCACTCGTACAGAGAGCGACTTGTGCAGAAAATTTTCGAGTATCATCAGTTTGTTGGTAGTCCATAAAGGATGCAAATGCGAGTCGTTCGAGGTTTATCCTTGCGGTAATTAACTCCGAAGGATGACGCCCGAACAGGGAGAGAATTATGCATATATTTTTTCGAGCACCATCAATTTGAAGCCAATGGCTTCAGCAGGAACATTTTCAAGTATCGCCATATTGATCTAAGATCCAGGCCGGAATAAACTCCGAAGGATGACACTCGTACAGAGAGTGATTTCTGCAGAAAATTGTTCGAGTATCATCAGTTTGTTGATCGTCCACAAACAATGCAAATGCGAGTCGTTCGAGCACTCATATCGGACTGCAATGGCTTCAGAAGGAACATTTTAAAGAATCCTCAGATTGATCTAGGATCCAGGCGGCGATAAAATCCGAAGGATGACACTCGTACAGGGAGTGACTTCTGCAGAAAATGATTCGAGCACCATCAGGATGCCAATAGAACGTGTGGCTTCAGCAGGAAATTTTTCGAGAATTCCCAGATTGATCTAAGATCCTTGCGGTGATTAACTCAGAAGGATGACACTCGTACAAGGAGTGACTTCTACAGAAAAGTTTTCGAGCACCATCAGTTTGTTGATTGTTCACAAAGAATGCAAATTCGAGTCGTCCGAGCACTTATACCGAACGCCAATGGCTTCAGAAGGAACATTTTCAAGAATCCCCAAATTGATCTAGGATCCAGGCGGCAATAAACTCCGAAGGATTACACTAGTACAGAGAGTGATTTCTGCAGAAAAAGATTCGAGCACCATCAGTTTGTTTATCATCCACAAAGAATGCAAATGGGACTCGTTCGAGCCTTAACACCGGACGCCAATAGAACGTCTGGCTTCAGCAGGAAAATTTTCGAGAATTCCCAGATTGATCTAAGATCCTTGCGGTGATTAACTCCGAAGGATGACGCCCGAACTGGGAATGGATTATGTAGAGATCAATTTGAAGCCAATGGCTTCAACAGGAACATTTTCAAGAATCGCCATATTGATCTAAGATCCAGGCGGGAATAAACTCCGAAGGATTACACTCGTACAGGGAGTGACTTCTGCAGAAAAATTTTCGAGCACCATCAATTTGTTGATCGTCCACAAGGAAGCTAACGCGAGTCGTTCGAGCTTTAACACCGAACCCCAATGGCTTCAGAAGGAACATTTTCAAGAATCCCCAGATTCATCTAGGATCCAGGCGGCGATAAAATCCGAAGTATGACCCTCGTACAGGGAGTGATTTCTGCAGAGTATCATCAGTATGTTGATCGTCCAAACAGAATGCGAATCGTTCGAGCATTAGTACTGGACGCCAATAGAACGAGTGGATTCAGCAGACAATTTCTCGAACATCCTCAACTTTTATCATGCAAGCAGCTAGCATTCCCTGTACTCATACCCAATAGAAAGTCATGCGATGGAAATTCTGAAGAAATTTGGAGAAAACGGAACCCGATTCCCGACTTAACATTGCAATGCCGGGCATTGGGCAAATAGGGAATGACGTCGTACTTCTTCACAAACAGTTCGCCGAGGATCATAAACACGGCAAGTAAATTATCTTGCCTACCTCCCTTGACTTAGAAGATAGTACACAAAGCACCTATGAACCGAAAGGTACCGATGAAAGAGATAGTTTCAAGAAATTCTTATTCACAGCCTGTTCGTAGATCAAGCATTTGCGTGAAAAGAATTTGGTTACAGTACAGGGTTTTTCCTACATTCCAAGTTGTCTGGAACAAATGAATAACACTGGTCAAAGGGCTATCCTGTGATAATTGGCATGGGTCTATATTTCACAATGTCTTGTGTCGTTCGCTATCCTTGCAAAGAAGAGAGCATCGTAATGCCTGCCAAAGACAGCGCATGTTGGACCTTCCAGCAGAGAAATAACCAAGACTGGTTCTCAAGGGAAGCTGTCTTTAAGAAACGAATCTGTTATTTATATTCTTTTAAATTTCCATTGCAGGCAACTCTAATGAGTTAATGGTGAAGTAGTTGGAAGTAAACGATTGACATAGATGCCGCTCGATATGATTGCAGAGATCATTATTTTTTTCCATTTTCTTGAAACGTCTCCCCGACAATTGTGAATTGTGTCATAAAAGCTCAAACAATTCAAAATACTTTCGAATACTCTACGAATATTTAAAAGGACCTATAGGCTCTAAATAAGTGTGCATTCACTCATATGCAGGATGTAATTCATTTCAAAATGGAATGTCGTTGTCTTGAAGGATATGCACTTGGCCATTTCGAACGTATGCCTTGGGGGGGGGGTCACTAACACAGATGATGTCCTGCCTCGGGTCCTTCTGTGGTGGGCTAGAATAACCCCTCAATATGGGTATAGAGTAAATACGAAATAGTTTTATGTTATATACGGCAACTTGACATGTATAAAATTTATCAGCAATCATAAATCGTGCTTAGCAATTGTTTTGTATATGGCTCGTTTGTTGTTCGAATAGTTGGGGTTTTCCAGTGTTTTATTTATTTGTTATGTTTTATAGTTGTTGTGGTTGTTGTGTTGTTCATTGCAATATTTGTTTTAAGTAAGACAGCAAATTTTCCCTGACTATGCACATTGCATTCACACTGCATAGTCTGTTTTTATTTGTTTTATTAGAGAGTTGGTCGATTGCAATGACTCTATCTCAGGATTGCCCAACATTTTAGACTCGTGAACCCTAACGGTAGCTATTAAATGAAAGCAATAAATTTATATGGTTGAACGCTTAGCCAGACCCAATTAAAATTTCCTTGTATGGTTCCGAGAATTCCAAACTTGGGATCAGCATATGTAGGGTTCATAGGTACTGCAATAAGGTAAAGATATTAGACTCTATAAAATATATATCGATCGACCTAGAATCACCTTCTGAGCATGGTTGCCAAAGTTGGTACAAATTAAAATGGTTGACTTTTTACTGTTAGAAATTTTGATGTTTTGGTAAATTGTGCAAAATATTCCCAACTAAGCGTACTTTACAAATTTTATATTGAAATAAAATTTGGACAACATTTTCTATAGAAATAAAATTTTCAAAAAAATTTTGACAAAATTTTCTACAGAAATAAAACTTTATAAAAATTTTTCTACAGAAATAAAATTTTGAAAAAACATTACTACAGAAATAAAATTTTGAAAAAAAAAATTTAGATAGGAATCAAATTTTACAAAATTTTCTATAGAAATAAAATTTTGACAAAATTTTCTATAGAAATAAAATTTTGAAAAAAGTTTCTATAGAAATAAAATTTTGACATAATTTTCTATAGAAATAAAATTTTGACAAAATTTTCTATAGAAATAAAATTTTGACAAAATTTTCTATAGAAATAAAATTTTGACTAAATTTTCTATAGAAATAACATTTTGACAATGTTTTCTATAAAAATAAAATTTTTGTAGAATATTTTTGGCTCGAGTGGCAGCCATGATTATGAACCGATATGGACCAATTTTTGTGTGATTGGGGATCGGCTACATATAACTATAGACCGATATGCACCAATTTTGGCATGGTTATTAGCGACCTTAGACTAACACCACGTTGCAAATTTCAACCGGATCGGATAAATTTTGCTCCTCCAAGAAGCTCCGGAGGACAAATCTGCACTCAGAGAAGAGTGAACCCATTAGCGAGTTATTTTTAACTAACCAGTGTTAATATTGAACTTCGTATGTCGCTAAAGAAGCATGTACCCATAGTAAGTTCAACATTTTCCTATAGGTTAGTAATTTGTTTTAACTTTTGTCAAGTTCAAATTTAACTGTTCAGCAGTAAAAAATTAACTAAATAATACATTTTTTAAAAACAAAAAAATTAATGTTCCGGATTTCCTAGACCACCTGGTGACTTGGAGCAAGGATACCTCAAGGGGGAGGATCCCCAATTTCTACATGTCATATTATATTTAGTACATACCATTTACTCTTCTGCAGTACAAATCCTTTAGAATCATTTATTAGATTTTATTTTTATAATTTTATAAAAGTTTACCTTTTGTCTGGACGGAGGATTGAACCGCGTACCATCAGTTTTCTAACTAAACACACTATCCACTGGGCCACTTAGCTCTTATACTCATCAACAACCAAATGTGACTTTGTTTATACTTTTCTTGCTTGGCTGCATTTATTCATTAACACACACAGTCAAGGGTGTCTATTTTTAGAAACACCACACGAGCACATGTTTCGGAGACGAACTATTGTGTAGAAATAGATTTACTCAACGGTAGTTAGAATTGACATTCATCGTAAGTTTATTTATACTAAAAACGGAAATTTCGTGTCCAATTAGACTTCGTAATATTGCACAGTAAAAATTCAGTAACGCTGAGAAACTTCTTCGTACGTTCGAGAAAGTACGTATTCCCTATTATTATATTTGCTTCAGTCCATTTACGAACTCATTGGGAGTTCTTAACCATTTTGCTGGTAATGGCCGTAAGTTCAATTTACTTCCACTGAGTTAATTTTGTTAATCAATAGTTAAATTTAACTAACTGTGAGTAAAATTTTGAACAACTCAATATTATGGAATTTACTTGTAGTTACGACGTTAAATTTTCTGAGTGTGGGGATCGATTTATATGGGGGCTATATATAATTATAGACCGATGTGGACCAATTTTTGAATGGTCATTAGAGAACAAATACCAACACCATGTACCAAATTTCTGCCGGATCGGATGAAATTTGCTTCTCTTAAAGGCTCCGCAAGCCAAATCGGGGGATCGGTTTATATGGGGGCTATATATAATTATTGACCGATGTGGACCAATTTTTGCATGGTTGTTAGATACCATATACTAACACCATGCACCAAATTTCAGCCGGATCGGATGAAATTTGCTTCTCTTAGAGCAATCGCAAACCAAATTTGGGGGTCCGTTTATATGGGGGCTATACGTAAAAGTGGACCGATATGTACCAATTTTTGCATGGTTGTTAGAGACTATATAATAACACCATGTACCAAATATCAGCCGGATCGGATGAAATTTTCTTCTCTTAGAGCAATCGCAAGTCAAATTTGGGGGTCCGTTTATATGGGGGCTATACGTAAAAGGGGACCTATATGGCCCATTTGCAATACCATCTGACCTACATCAACAACTACATGTGAAGTTAGCGTGCTTTCAACAGACGGACGGACGGACGGACATGCTCAGATCGACTCAGAATTTCACCACAACCCAGAATATATATACTTTATGGGGTCTTAGAGCAATATTTCGATGTGTTACAAACGGAATGTTAATATACCCCTATCCCATGGTGAAGGGTATAAAAATTATAGAAATTTGACAAAATTGTCTATAGAAATAAAATTTGGGCAAAATTTTATATGACAAAATTTTCTATAGATATAAAATTTTGACAAAAGTAAAATTTTGACAAATTTTTTTATAAAAATGAAATGTTGACAAAATTCCTACAGAAATAAAATTTTTAGAAAAGTTTCAATGGAAATAAAGTTTTGATAAACTTTTTTATAGAAATACTTAATTTTGTCAAAATTTTTGATAGGAATACAATTTTTACAACACTTTCTATAAGAATAAATTTTTGACAACATTTTCTATAAAAATAAAAGTTTGTCAAAAATTTCTATGGAAATAAATTTTGACAAAATTTTCTATAAAAATAAAATTTTTACAAAATTTTCTATAGAAATAAAATTTTTACAAAAATTTCTATAGAAATAAAATTTTGTCAAAATTTTCTATAAGAATAAATTTTTGACAACATTTTCTATAGGAGTAAATTTTTTACAACAACTTCTATAGGAATAAATGTTTGACAAAATTTTCGATAGGAATATAATTTTCTATAGAAATAAAATTTGGACAAAATTTTCTATAGAAATAAAATGTTGACAAAATTTTCTAAAGAAATAAAATTTTGATAAAATTTTCTATAGAAATAAAATTTTGACAAAATTTTCTATAGAAATAAAATTTTGACAAAATTTTTTATAGAAATAAAATGTTGAAAAAATTTCTATAGAAATAAAATTTTGACAAAGTTGTCTATCGAGATGAAATTTTGACAACATTTTCCATAGAGATAAAATTAAAAAAAATCTATAGAATTTAAATTTTGACAAAAATATCCATAACACAAAAATGTTGACAAAATTTTCTATTGAAATAAAATTTGGGCAAAATTGTACATGACAAAATTTTCTATAGAAATAAAATTTGGACAAAATTTTGTCAAATTTATAGAAGTAAAATTTTGACAAATTTTTTTAGAATAATTAAATGTTGACAAAATTTGCTACAGAAATAAAATTTTTACAAAATTTTCTATGGATATAAAGTTTTGATAAATTTTTTTATAGAAATAATTAATTTTGTCAAAATTTTTGATAAGAATGCAATTTTTACAACATTTTCTATAAGAATAAATTTTTGACAAAATTTTGCTATAGTAATAAAATTTTGACAGAATTTTCTATAATTTCAATTTTCAAAAATTTCTATGGAAATAAATTTTTTTGCTAAATTTGCTATAGAAATAATAATAATTTTCTATAGAAATAAAATTTTGACAAAATTTTCTATAGAAATTCAATTTTTACAAAATTTTCTATAGAAATAAAATTTTGACAACATTTTTTATAGAAATTAAATTTTGACCAAAATTTGCTATAGAAATAAAATTTTGACAGAATTTTCTATAGAAATAAAATTTTGATAAGTTTTCTTTAGAAATAAAATTTTGTCAACATTTTCTATAAGAATAAAATTTTGACAGCATTTTCTATAGGAATAAATTTTTGCCAAAATTTTCTATAGAAATAAAATGTTGGCAACATTTTCTATAGCAATAAATATTTCACAAAATTTTCTATAGAAATAAAATGTAGAAAAAAAATTTCTTTGGGACTTTTTGTCAAAATTTTCTCCAAATTTTGAAAGATTTTTTTGGCTCGAGTGGCAATCGTGTTCCTGAGTTAATCTTGCACTTGGTGTCCGTCCGTCCGTCTGTCCATTTCCGGAGGGCCTTTCGTAGGATTTTCAGTTACCCTCTTTGGCTAACTATCACGATCATTATGTTTGTTCACAAACTGTTCAATTTGGAATGGCTTCCCATCGGAATGGCTTCAAACATTTCGTTGTTACAATAATAAACATTTTCGTGATATTTACGAGTTCGTTTAATAGACTCAAGAAGTCTTTTCCTACCAGCGTACAGGTCAAACCGCTGTGTTTTCATCGCTCTTACTATCGTTCAACTTAAAATTCCCAATGAGTCCCAAACAGAACGGATGTGGAACCCCTGATTAGCTAAAGCGATAGCGAGGGGTAAGGATATTTTAATAGTTGTCACTAATACAATCAGGGGTTTGAAGCGGTATTTGTGACATTATGGTATGACGATATTTAGAGGGGAGTTATGGTAATGTTTCGGTTTAAATTTGATTGTGTTATGCAAAATGTATTCTACCACCATAGAGTATGTATGTTTGTATTTGTGTGTGTGAATACCAATGGCTTTAGATTTACAATCCACAAAGCATTTGTACATTTTATTTATTAGTTTTTAGCATTCGACATCATTGTATCAAACACAACTCACAAACGGCTGCAACTGCAACAGCAGGTTGGCCCACAGATATTTTCACATAATAGCCGACACCACATCAAACCCAACAATGCTGGTCACCATCATAACCACTCAGTCAACTAGCAACGATATAGACCAACCTAGGCCAACCAATTTAGCCAGGCTTAATTGAAGCTAACCCATTTGCAACTCTATTGGACTGTGTGCTAATGTTTGTTTGTCGTTTGGTGTGATTCGAAAAACTCTGAATGAATGACTGTGACTGAATGAATGAGTGAGTGAATAATTGCTGCAGTGTAATTATTTTTTGTTGCTGTTGCTGCATTTTTTGTTTTCTTGTTGCTGCAATACAATGTTGTTCATATGTGAAGTGGCTGTAGTAGTGTGCACTTTTGTCTGTATTAAATTTCATTAGGCTTTTGTATTCGAACATAATTGAAATAAATTTGAAAATATACAGGATATTTTTTGCAATCAACCGGGTGTTTAGATATTTTGTCAAATGACATTTATCAGTTCAACACATAATTTGCAGATATTTGCAGAGAAATATTTTAACAAAAAAAATTTTATTTATATAGAAAATTTTCTCAAAATGTTATTTCCATAGAAAATTTTCTGAAATGTTTATTTTTATAGGAAATGTTCTCAAAATGAACTTACAAAACTTTATTTTTATATAAATTTTTTTGTTATTTCTAGAGGATATTTGGTCAAAATTTTGTTTCTATAATTTTTAAAATTTTTTTTCTATAGAAAATTTTCTGCAATTTTTTTTCAAGAGAAAATTTTCAGAAAATTTTATTTTTATAGAAATTTTTCTAATTTTTTCTTTTTTAGAAAATTTTCTGATTTTTTTTATAGAAATTTTTCTGAAAATTTTATTTCTATAGAAAATTTTCTGCAAATCTTATTTCAATAGAAAATTTTCTGCAAATCATATTTCTATAGAAAATTTTCTGAAAATTTTATTTCTATAGAAATGTTTGTGCAGATTTTATTTCCATAGAAATTTTTGTGAAGATTTTATTTCTATAAAAATTTTTCTGAAAATTTAACACATTTTTTAATTACATGGACAATTTTCTGAATTTTATATTTCAATAGAAAATTTGCCAACATTTTATTTATATAGGAAATTTTTTTAAAATTTCATGTCTATGAAAAATTCGCTGAAAATTTTATTTCTATAGAAAATTTTCTGCAAATCTTATTTCTATAGAAAATTTTCTGAAAATTTTATTTCAATCGAAATTTTTCCGAAGATTTTATTTCTATAGAATTTTTTCTGAAGATTTTATTTCTATAAAAAACATTTTATTTACATAGGAAATTTTTTGAAAATTTTATTTCTATGGAAAATTCGCTGAAAATTTTATTTCTATAGAAAATTTTCTGCAAATCTTATTTCTATAGAAAATTTTCCGAAGATTTTCTATAGAAATTTTTGTGAAGGTTTTATTTCTATAAAAAATTTTCTGAAAATTTAACACATTTTTTAATTACATGGACAATTTTCAGAATTTTATATTTCAATAGAAAATTTGCCAACATTTTATTTATATAGGAAATTTTTTGAAAATTTTATTTATATGGAAGATTCTCTGAAAATTTTATTTCTATAGAAAATTTTCTGCAAATATTATTTCTATAGAAAATTTTCTGAAGATTTTATTTCTATAGAAATTTTTCTGAAGATTTTATTTCTATAAAAATTTATCTGAAAATTTAACACATTTTTTAAATACATAGACAATTTTCTGAAATTTTTATTTCAATCGAAAATTTGCCAACATTTTATTTATGTAGGAAATTTTCTGAAAATTGTATTTCTATGGAAAATTCTCTGAAAATTTTATTTCAATTGAAAATTTTCTTAAAATACTTTTTTTTTTATTTTTTTTTTAATTGTATTTCCATAGAAACGTTTTCTGAAATCTAACACAGTTTTTAATTATATGGACAATAATCTAAAATTTATAATTCTATAGAAAATTTACCAATATTTTATTTAAATAGAAAATTTTCTTAAAATCTTCTTTCTAAAGAAAATTTTCTTTAATTTTATTTCTTTAGAAGACTTGTCTAAAAATTTTATTTCTATAGAAAATTTTGCCAATAATTTATTTGTAAAAAATATTTTGCCAAAATTTTATTTTTGTAGAAAATTTTGTAAAAATGTTATTTCTATCGAATATTTTTGCAAAATTCTATTTCTATAGAAAATTTTCTCAAGATTTTATTTCTGTAGAAAGTTTTTTCAAAATTTTATTTTTATGGAAAATGTTCTCAAGATTTTATTTCTATCGAATATTTTTTCAAAATTCTATTTCTATAGAAAATTTTCTCAAAATTCTATTTCTATAGACAATTTTTTCAAAATTTTATTTCCAGAGGATATTTGGTCAAAATTTTGTTTCTGTAAAATTTTTAAAAATTTTTTAAACCCTCCACCAGAGGATGGGTGGTATATTAACTTTGTCATTCCGTTTGTACCACATCGAAATATTGCTCTAAGACCCAATAAAGTATATATTCTGGGTCGTGTTTCAAACTATCGATTTGAAACATGGCATGAGTAGTTGTTATTGATGTAGGTCGGATGTTGTTGCAAATGGGCCATATCGGAACACTTTTACGTATAGCCCCCATATAAACCGACACCCATATTTGGCTTGCGGAGCTTCCTAGAGACCATCCGGTTGAAATTTGGTACGTGGTGTTAGGTTAGGTTAAGGTTAGGTTAAAGTGGCAGCCCGATTAAGATTCAGGCTCACTTAGACTATTCAGTCCATTGTGATACCACATTAACTAAAAGTGCCTATTACATATGGGCACTTCTAGTTTTAACCGCTGAACCTTCTCGATTATTTTCTTCTGTTGAACCAACCAGATTGTTCCAAAAACATTAGCAGACTGCTTAAATTAACGTTTTCCAGGTCCGCCAGTAATCTGAAGCTATATGCCTCTAAAATTTGCTTACGCCTTACACAAAATGCAGGACACTCACACAAGCGGTTTTTTATTGATTCCTTTTCCTCCGCATCATGACAGCTCATACAATAGCCATTATACTTCGCACCAATAGTTTTTGCAAAATCGCCTATCAGGCTGCGACCCGTTATATCAGGTATCAGGAGTGTTATCTGGCGTCTCGAGAACACTAGCATATCTAGTGTGCGGTTTAAGTTTAAATGAGGCCATATTTGCTTGGTGTCGTTACAACCCTTGCAATTATTCCATCGAACATTTGCCATCATGACAGCCTTCTCACGTAGTAAGAGCTTGCAGGTAGCCAGAGGCATACCAACAGATTCTAGTTCCCCTGGAATATGTAAGGTAGTTCCTAGCCTTGCTAACTCATCTGCTTCGCAGTTCCCCGGTATGTTCCTATGGCCAGGCACCCATATTAGGTGAATATTGTGCTGCTCAGCCATCTCATTGAGAGATTTGCGGCAGTCGATGGCCGTTTTCGAGTTGAGGAACACAGAGTCCAAGGATTTTAATTCTGGTTGACTGTAATAAAATCCTCAGCCAATTCACCACTTCTCTTATTGCTAATATTTCAGCCTGAAAAACACTACAGTGATCAGGTAATCTTTTCGCTATTCGAAGTTCCAGCCAAAATGTCTAAAGGCAATAGATGCAGTATGACATTAAGGGAATTTGTTCCTGTCTTGCTGAATGCACCTGAGATACACAAGCACGCCATACGCTGAACTTCGTCTAAACTTTTTCGCTGGTGAAGTGCCGGCCACCAGACTACAACACCATATAGCATTATAGGTCTAACCACTGCCGTGTATAGCCAATGCACAATTTTTGGTTTTAGTCCCCACTTTTTTCCTATTGCCTTTTTGCACGAGTATAAATCTACCGTTGCTTTCCTCGCCCTTTCTTCAATATTATGCTTAAAGTTCAGCTTCCTGTCCAAAATAACGCCAAGGTATTTTGCACACTCATTAAAGGGAATTTCAATACCCCCTAAGGAAATGGGCTTAACCGTGAGAGTTTTGCGATCTTTGCAGTACATGTAGTGCAGGATTTACCCCAAGACCATTATCTTTCGCCCATTTCTCAGTTATCCGGAGGGCTCTCTGTATAATATCTCTAACTGTTGATGGGAATTTTCCCCACATCATCTGCGTATGCCACCACTTGTAAGCCTTTCTTTTTCTAGGGAAACCAGAAGGTCGTTTATAGCAACATTACAAAGAAGAGGTGATAGAACTCCTCCTTGGTGTTAGTAACCGGTCTCTAACAACCATAATTATATAGCCCTCATACAAACCGATCTTCGGAGCTTCTTGGAGGAGCAAAATTCATCCGATCCGGTTGAAATTTGGTACGTGATGTTAGTATATGGTCGCTCATAAACATGCAAGAATTGGTCCATATCGGTCCATATTTATATATAGCTCCTATCATTAGCGTAGCTAGACAATTTTACTAGGGGGGGCTATAGCCCCCCTAGCTAAAAATTTATAGACTGAACTTAAAGGTTCAATTATTGTTTTATTTCATAAAAAGAATACAAAAATAGACATCAAATTAATATATAATAAAGCAACTAAAAGTAGTTCCACACTTTTCCCAGCAAAAAAATTGAGATTTGTTTTAAAGGCACAACTTTAAAAGCACTTCCAAAAATGTCCTCACAAAGAAGTTAGTTGTATTAACTACACAGGTAGTTTTTTACTTCAGTTTTTTTTCATATTTTAATGCGTAATTTTTGTTTTCTTTTTTCAAATAGTTTAAGAAAGAGTAAGAATAAATAAAATGGTAAAAATTATTCAAATTTTGCCACACAAAATCCTAAATCCATTATAGAAAAATCGATAATTTTTGAAAATATTCAAACAAGCGTTAGAATGCATTAAAAATCATAAAAAATATAAAAATTATTATAAATTAATGTTTCTTGAAGCTCGAGGTCTTTATAAATATTTATATAATTCTAACAAAAGTTCGACCAAAAATCAAATAAAAACCGAATAAATAAAAATTATTTATTTGGGAAAATATCACACAACGATATGGATCACTCCGTAAGAAGTGATGCAAATTTATTGCAACGGCTGTTGAAACGGTGGACATTCGTTCTATGACGAGTTTCTATTACATTCATCGCTTCTCCGCCAATTTTGCACCACTTCCGGACCCAAAAATAACATTTTCACTTCTTTTTTGGCGACGCTTTTTTGCAGCATTATTAAGATATTAATTTATGAAAGAATAGTTTTAATACCATTACTATTTTTTATTTTTTACTAAACCAGACTAAACAATATAATAAAGGAGCTTTACAGCCTGTTTATGTATGTCGAATGAGCTCTGTGGATCGACTAAAATGGAAACAAACAGCTGAATTTATACCAAAAAACAGCTGTCTCTATGCATTTCAGTCGATCGATTGAACTCGTTCGACATACAGAAAAAGGCTGTTAGTTATTCAACTAAACCATAAGCAAAATCACAGCTCTATTTCATAAATATCAGACTTCAAACATTGCCATCGGCAACTGCTACCACAACCCAAGTAATTCGATTGTACATGAAAGTCTTTAGCGGAACATTGTTCGGTTTTTTTATTTTTTAATTTTTATAAGAATGTAAAATCGTAAATAGGTTTTCAAATTCTGGGGGGGCTAAATTTTTTCTGGGGGGTCTAAGCCCCCTCCCCAGAGGCCTTCCTACGCTTATGGCTCCTATATAAACCGATCCACAGATCGGATTGAGTTAAAATTTTAAGAAAATTTTCTATTGGAATAAAATTTTTAATAGAAATAAGATTTCCAGAAAATTATCTATAGAATTATAATTTTCAGAAAATTTTCTATAGACATAAAATGTCCAAGTCTATAGAAACAAAATTTAGAAAAATTTTTCTGTAGAGAAAAAATCTTGAAACAATTTCTATAAAAATAAAATTTTGTTTTTCTATAAAAATAAAATTTTGAAAAGGTTTTCTATAAAAATAATGTTTTGAAGAAATTTTCAATAAAAACAAGTATATACGGCCGTAAGTTCGGCCAGGCCGAAGCTTATGTACCCTCCATCATGGATTGCGTAGAAACTTCTACTAAACACTGCATTCCACAATCGAATTACTTATGTTGCGGTAACGCTTGCCGATGGCAAAACCTCCTAACACCATCTTCTAAATTGTATGTAAGTCCATACGTGGTATATAAAGGGTGATTTGTTAAGAGCTTGATAACTTTTTAAAAAAAAAAAACGCATAAAATTTGCAAAATCTCATCGGTTCTTTATTTGAAACGTTAGATTGGTCCATGACATTTACTTTTTGAAGATAATTTCATTTAAATGTTGACCGCGGCTGCGTCTTAGGTGGTCCATTCGGAAAGTCCAATTTTGGGCAACTTTTTCGAGCATTTCGGCCGGAATAGCCCGAATTTCTTCGGAAATGTTGTCTTCCAAAGCTGGAATAGTTGCTGGCTTATTTCTGTAGACTTTAGACTTGACGTAGCCCCACAAAAAATAGTCTAAAGGCGTCAAATCGCATGATCTTGGTGGCCAACTTACCGGTCCATTTCTTGAGATGAATTGTTCTCCGAAGTTTTCCCTCAAAATGGCCATAGAATCGCGAGCTGTGTGGCATGTAGCGCCATCTTGTTGAAACCACATGTCAACCAAGTTCAGTTCTTCCATTTTTGGCAACAAAAAGTTTGTTAGCATCGAACGATAGCGATCGCCATTCACCGTAACGTTGCGTCCAACAGCATCTTTGAAAAAATACGGTCCAATGATTCCACCAGCGTACAAACCACACCAAACAGTGCATTTTTCGGGATGCATGGGCAGTTCTTGAACGGCTTCTGGTTGCTCTTCACTCCAAATGCGGCAATTTTGCTTATTTACGTAGCCATTCAACCAGAAATGAGCCTCATCGCTGAACAAAATTTGTCGATAAAAAAGCGGATTTTCTGCCAACTTTTCTAGGGCCCATTCACTGAAAATTCGACGTTGTGGCTCGTTAGTAAGTCTATTCATGATGAAATGTCAAAGCATACTGAGCATCTTTCTCTTTGACACCATGTCTGAAATCCCACGTGATCTGTCAAATACTAATGCATGAAAATCCTAACCTCAAAAGAATCACCCTTTATTAAAAAAAAGATCGATCCAATACGTATATAATTCAGTTTGACAAAGTAGACATACAATTTTGACAAAATTTTCTACAGAAATAAAATTTTAACAAAATTTTCTATACAAATAAAATTTTCACAAAATTTTCTATAGAAATAAAAATTTTGACAAAATTTTCTATAGATAGAAAATTTTGACAAAAATTTCTACAGAAATAAAATTTTAACAAAATTTTCTATAGAAATAAACTTTTGACAAAATTTTCTATAGAAATAAAATCTTGGTAGATTATTTTTGGCTCGAGTGGCAGCCATGATTATGAACCGAATAAAATTTGAACAAAATTTTCTATAGAAATAAAATTTTGACAAAATTTTCTATAGAAATAAAATTTTGACAAAATTTTCTATAGAAATAAAATTTTGACAAAATTTTCTATAGAAATACAATTTTGACAAAATTTTCTATAGAAATAAAATTTTGGTAGATTATTTTTGGCTCTAGTGGCAACCATGATTATGAACCGATATGGACCAATTTTTGTGTGATTGGACCAATTTTGGTATGGTCCTTAGCGACCATATACTAACACCACGTTCCTAATTACAACCGGATTGGATGAAATTTGCTTCTCTTGCAGACTTCGCAAGCCAAATCTGGGGATCGGTTTATATGGGGGCTATATATAATTATGAACCGATGTGGACCAATTTTTGCACGGTTGTTAGAGACCATATACCAATACCATGTACCAACTTTCAGCCGGATCGGATGCAATTTGCTTCTCTTTGAGGCTTCGCAAGCCAAATCTGGAGATCGGTTTATATGGGGTCTATATATAATTATGGACCGATGTGGACCAATTTTTGCATGGTTGTTAGAGACCATATACCAACATCATGTACCAAATTTCAGCCGGATCGGATGAAATTTGCTTCTCTTTTAGGCTCCGCAAGCCAAATCGGGGGATCGGTTTATATGGGGGCTATATATAATTATGGACCGATGTGGACCAATTTTTGCATGGTTGTTAGAGATAATATACCAACACCATGTACCAAATTTCAGCCGGATCGGATGAAATATGCTTCTGTTAGAGGCTCCACAAGCCAAATCTGAGGGTCCCTTTATATGGGGGCTATACGTAAAAGTGGACCGATATGGCCCATTTTCAATACCATCCGACCTACATCGATAACAACTACTTGTGGCAAGTTTCAAGTCGTGGCGTGATTTCAACAGACGGACGGACGGACATGCTTAGATCGACTCAGAATTTCACCACGACCCAGAATATATATACTTTATGGGGTCTTAGAGCAATATTTCGATGTGTTACAAACGGAATGACAAAGTTAATATACCCCCATCCTATAAAAAAAAAATTCTATAAAAATAAAATTTTTACAAAATTTTCTATAAAAATAAAAGTTTTACAGAATTTCCAATAGCAATAAAATTTTGAGAAAATTGGCTACAGAAATAAAATTTTGAGAAAAGTTTCTATAAAAAAAAATAAAAAAGTTTCTACAAAAAAAAATAAAAAATTTTTATATAAAAATAAAATTTTTAACAAACTGTTTGTTTAGTTATTACGATTTTTAATATAAATATAAATAATTTATAAATATAAATAATATAAATAATTTAGTATAGTTTTTTCTCTTTCTTTGTATGTAGTCTGAGCAAAATTACCAAGAGGTTTTACTTTCAACACCTTCGATGGAGTGTAAGTACTTTATCCCCTAGTTGTTGAAATGTTTAAGAGTTGTTTAAGCAAATTTTATCTAGCATTGGTGTATGTTTGCTGTTTTTTGCAGGCATGAAACATTGCACAGTGTTTCAAAATAAAAACATATATTTTTAATCACTTTTTTCTTAGCTTCATAAAACATTATCTTAACATTAATCCATACAGAAGCAGTGTCTTGAAGTCATCTTGTTACGTTTTAGCGAAGGTGTAAGCATATCTACCAGCTGCTATGTTCTGTAGGTGGGAAAAACAGCAGCAACGTAATGTTGCCTTTGCCATTGCCATTGCTGTTGCAGTTGTTTGTTTTGTAACAACAGCTCTAATCGTTGCTTGAACATCTTTCATTTGAACATTTAAAGCATGTTGTTCTCAAGTCGTGTGCTGGTGCTATTGCGAGCAATGTAATTTTCCCCTTCTTCTTGAAATTTTGTTGCTTTTTGTTTGTTTTGCTAGTAGGGGGGGATGGAAGGAATACAATTGTTTTTGGCATTTGTTTTCAAGTTATTGTTAACAAATTTGGTAGTCTATCTCGTTGACAATAAGTGTTAACAGACACTCAACTGTGTTTCTTCCTACATTGTAGGGTAAGAGACTCTATTAGTGGGTTGTAGGTAACGATTTCACTTTTTTTCTATACTTTTTTTTTTTTGGTTATTTTTCATTCAACAAAAATCACTTGATTTATTCAAGGCGTGAAAGAACTGAAACTAATAGGAAATGTCTGTGGACTTCGAAAAAAGGTTAGTTATTGAACAAGGTGCAATGAGATATAAAGGGTTGCTGATACGGATCGCTTGATTGGAAGATATTTCTCGATAGATATCACAAAGTTCAGAAGCTCGGAAAGTTCGTGCAGGCGAACTTTTATAATTTAAGAATTTTGACCATTATTGGTATTTACCCATCTTAGACTAGCTGTACACGGAGAAAAAATAGTTTCCTCTAGAACGAAATTTCCTTTCTTGTAAAGAAAAAATAAACCCGACCTTATGACAACCCAGCAAAAAAATGGAAGTTCTTTCAAAGGCACAACTTTAAAACCACTTCCAAAGATGTCCTCTTAAAGATGTTCTTTATTTTAACTACACAGGAAGTTCTTTTAATTCCATGTTTATAAACTCACTTTTTCATATTTTTAATAGGTAATTTTACCTTTTTTGTTTCAAATAGGTCTAAAATAGAGTTAGAATTAATAAAATGTCAAAAAAAAGCTAAATCCATTCTAAAAAAAGTACAAATTTTTGAAAATATTTAGGGTCAAACGTTTCAGACAAGCGTTGGAATGCATTAAAAATTATAAAAAATAAATAATAATAAAAAAGTTATTTATTTGACAAAATATAACAAAAATTTTTAATTCGCATCCAAAACACTGAATTCGGATCACACCTTAAGAAGTAATGCAAATTCAGTGCAACTGCTGTTGAAATGGTGGACATTCGTTCTACGACAAGACCATGTTAAATTCATCGTTTCAGCACAAATTTTACATCGCCTCCAGATCCAAAAAGAACATTTTCACTACTTTTCTTGCGACGCTTTTTTTTTGCTGGGAAGCATTGCAACGATTGTCTTTAATATTTTTTTTTCCTTTTAAAAAATTTGTTTAGATTCATTTCTACTTTTCTTCAACTTCCGAATTGGTACTAGTGAAAAAGTTTGTTTTTTTTGTTAAAAACGTTTCTTTCAGACCATTCAAAGTACTTTGGGGACGAACGTGTCCCCACAGGAAATATAGGAAAGTAAATATTTACCCTCGATATCCGTTGCTATCACAATTAAAAAATTATTTTCCTAGTAGGATACAACTTTAACAAGAAAGGAAAATTTTGTTGGTATAAATTTTAATAAAAATCAAGTATATACAGCACAAAGTTCGGCCGGGCCGAATCTTAAATACCCACCACCATGAACCAAATATTAGGGTTTCCTTTGAAATTTCAGGAGGGCTTGAGGACACTTCCCGAAGATAAATTTAAAGATTTCACCTATGAGGACTATATAAGATTCTGGATTTATAAGAACCATTTTTGTTTGAGTTTTAGAGGAATCATTAACATCTCTTGTAAGTGTGCCAGAAAATTATAAAATAACGTCTTGATTTGAAATCTTAAATCTGTAGAAGTAAACTCTGGAAATTCTACATTGAGTTTCAAGCAATTTTCATGATCAGTGCGCCTTCTACACCCTCAAGAAGTGAAGTCGGTCTATATGGAGTCATTACCAAATGGACCGATAAAAACTTAATCCGATACACGTTTTTGTGAGCCTAAAATACCAGAATATTTACAATTTCAGGCATATCAGATAAAAACTACGGTTTCTAGAAATCCAAGGAGTTAAATCGGGAGATCGTTCTTATGGGGTCTATACTAAAATATGGACCGATACTCACCGTTTTCGGCACACCTCTTTATGACCCGAAAATACCTCTAGATTTCCAATTTCAGGCAAATAGGATAAAAACTTCGGATTATAGAAGCCCAAGAAGTAAAATCGGGAAATCGGTCTATATCCCTTTCCGACCGTTTACGCACAATTGTGCGGGTAAGTTTAAGTCTCTATAATTTCTTTAATATATGACGTACTGCGATAAAAGCGGCAAAAAAATAATTGTGTATGCTCTTTCTTTGTCTAAGAATGTGAATAACCTTTATAAATATTTGCTTTTCATATTAATTTTGTAGTTTCAGCAGTGTACTTTGCGCATTTGTAAAAATGAGTGGAAGATGTAAGTTTGCAAATATATTAAAATTATTTAATTTGTGGAATATTTCATCAAACAAGTGTTTTCAATAAGAAACCATTTTAAAACAGTAACTTCGTGATTATTTTGTGTTTTTTGATATTTTTACGTCCGGACATTTACCGGACTGCAACAATTGTACGTATCCTGAAAAAAACAGGATACAGGATCAAACTGAACAAACTTAATAATTTAAAATGTTCTATGTACACATAAATAACAGAATTCAAAAATTTAGGAAAATCTATCACGTGGATCGGCTATAGGTCGGAAAGGGATATGGGGGCTATACCAAAATATGGACCGATACTCACCATTATCGGCACATCTCTTTATGGTCCTAAAACACCTCTAGATTTCCAATTTCAGACAAATTGGATAAGAACCATACCAAAACATGGACCGATACTCACAATTTTTGGCACACGTATTTGTGGTTTCCATAAGCCCAAGAAGTAAAATCGGGAGATCGGTCTATATGGGGGCTTTTCCAAAACATGGACCGATACTCAAGATTTTTGGCACACCTTTTTATGGTCATAAAATACCTCTAGATCTCAAATTTCAAGACCCCAAATCGGGAGTTCGGTTTATATGGGGACTATATCAAAACCTGGACCGATATAGCCCATCTTCGAACTTGACCTGCCTGCATACAAAAGACGAGTTTGTGCAAAATTTTAGCACGATTGCTTCATTATTGAAGACTGTAGCGTGATGACAACAGACAGACAGACAGACGGACATCGTTATATCGTCTTAGAATTTCTCCCTGATCAAGAATATATATATTTTATATAGTCGGAAATCGATATTTCGATGTGTTACAAACGGAATGACAAACTTATTATACCCCCCGTCACCATTCTATGGTGGTGGGTATAAAAATTAATAAAAACAAGTATATACAGGCCGAATCTTATGTACAATTGAATTACTTGGGTATGGGGGCTATACAATTATGAACACGAGTCTACCAAAAATGGCCGATTTTTTTACTGTTTGGTAGATTGGTAGAATTCTCGATATTTTGGAAGATTTTGCAAAATATTGCTCTCCAAATAGGAGTTGCTTCATAAATTTTCTACAGAAATAAAATTCTGACAAAATTTTCTATAGAAATAAAATTCTGACAAAATATTCTATAGAAATTTTATTTTGACAAATTTTCCTGAATAATGAAAATGTTGACAAAATTTTGACAAAATTTTCTATAGAAATAAATTATTGACAAAATTTTCTATAGAAATATAAAATTTTGACAAAATTTTCTATAGAAATATAAAATTTTTAAAAAATTTTCTATGCACCCAGAAAAAAGTGCCTTCGAAACTAAAGGAAAAATTTTTCATCAATATAGTTTATGCATTTTATTTCCATTAAGGTAAATTTTTGTGAGAAATAATAAAATTTACTCGTTTCAATAAAAAAATCCTAAACTGTAAGCAGTTAGGAATAGTTCATTAACTAGAATAAGGCATGGAATTTTACTAATACTATTTTCTTCGCTGGGTATAAGAATTTACTACTGAACAAGAAAATTTTATTCACCGATAACAAAGCATTCGTAAAAATAAGCAAAAACCGAACTAAAACCAAGTTTCCTCAAAATTAGTAAAATTTCTTATAAAATGATAATTGCGAATTCCTTTATAATAGAAAGTTTTTCATACATACGAACAACACTTGGCATAGAAAAATATTTTAGTTCATTCGTACTAAGAAGTATGCAATCCTTTCAAAACTTAAGGAAATACACTTGTTAGAATATAGGAAATTTTCCTATATTTCTATTGTCCACCTGTAATCGATACCTGTCATCGCAATCGATGTGTTTGCGCGTGGTTTGTTTTTTTTTTAGTTGGAATCGCGTTGTTGTGGTATACGGAAAGATTGTTAAAAAATAATATGGTAAAATAATATAATAAATAACAAATAAAATATATAAAATATTTATTATTTTAAATTAGTGAGAAAAATTTTCTTTTTTTGAAAATAAATCTATCAACGTTCGTGATGGTATATAAAGAAAGAAAACTCCAGCAGAATAACAACCCTTTCATTTGTCTTCATTTTGGAATCTTCAATTATCAGGTAATATTCAGTGACGCTAACCTTTTGTAACAAAAATGGTTTATGATTTTTTATATTTGTAGGTATTGAAATTGTAAAAGGAGGACAAAATCGTTAGGTAGCAACTTATTAAAAGTGAAAAGTACAAGAAGAAGAAAAAGTGCGTTTTACAGTTGATAATATCACATGGAAATTGGAAACAGCGGAATAATAAACTAATATTTCAAGGAGATTCGATGCTGTTGATTCTTAATAAATATATTCAATATATTAATAAAACATGTCTTTTATTGAATATAAAATTGCTTATATATATAAATAAAATTGTATTTAAAAACGAAGGTAAGCAGTTCTAATTATGAAGTAAAAGTTTTACCACAAATGTGTAAGATTTGTCCATGTGAATGAAAAAATTTCAATAAAATCATTCCATATATGAATTAAAATCAGTTAAATTTTTTCATTCTGTAGTATAGTGGTACATAAATATAGAAAAATGTTAACTAATATATGGAATGCATTATACCTAATTTCTACGAAAATCACATCATTCAAACAAATAAAAATGTCTTTGGCGCTATACGAAGTTCAACTTTCTTCACAATGAGTTCATTTTAACTTAAAGAAGGGGTCACTTTTTTCTGGGTGTGACAATAAAATTTTGGTGGATTATTTTGGCTCGAGTGGCAAACGTGATTTTTCGGTGATTGGGGATTGGTTTATCTGGGGGCTATCGGATGAATTTTGCTCCTTCAAGAAGCTCCGGAGGTCAAATCGAGGGATCGGTTTATATGGGTGCTATATGTAATTATGGACTGATGTGGACCAATTTTTGCTTAGTTGTTAGAGACCATATACCAGCACCGTGTACCATATTTCAGCCGGATCGGATGATATTTGCTTCTCTTAGAGCATCCGCAAGCTAAATCTGTGGATGGGTTTATATGGGGGCTATATATAATTATGGGCCAATATGGACCAATTTTTACATGGTTGTTAGAGACCATATACCAGCACCATGTACCATCTTTTAGCCGGATCGGATGAAAATTGCTTCTCTTAGAGCATCCGCAAGCCAAATCGGGGGATCGGTTTATATGGGGGCTATATGTAATTATGGACCAAGTAAAGGTTGCTTCATAAATTTTCTATACAGTGAACCCACCAGGAAGAAAACTTTTGATTATTTTTAGAAATTTTCAACTAAACAATATTACAAGCGCTGGCATCACGCCGATATCACAAAAATAAGTAAATATTTTTCGAAAAATTCAAAAAAATTTAATAGACATAAATAATTTTTTTCATTTTTTAAAGAAAATTTTGTAGTTTGAAGGAAAAGATTGGAGTTCAAAATTGCAAGAATGTCTTTAGTGACATACGAAGTTCATGATGGACGCTTTTGTAGTAAAATTTACAAATTTGATGAAATAATGAACTATTTTATGAGAAATACGAATTTAGTAAATCTATATCCTTAATCCCGTCTTTTAGTTCATTTCCCGTATTTTAGTTCATTTAACTAACGTACGCAAAAAATTATTAGAGTAAATGAAACTTTCTCCAAATATAATAAGTTCATGATCTAAAATATAGTTAAATTGGCTTTAGTGACATAGTGAGTTCACTTTTTTTTTTTTTTGTGAGTGTAGAAATAACATTTTGACGAAATTTTCTACAGAAATAAAATTCTGACAAAATTTTCTATAGAAATAAAATTTTGGTAGACTATTTTTAGCTCTAGTGGCAACCATGATTATGAACCGATATGGACCAATTTTTGTGTGATTGGGGATCGGCTATATATAACTATAGACCGATATGGACTAATTTTGGTATGGTTGTTAGCGACCATATACTAACACCACGTTCCTAATTTGAACCGGATCGGATGAATTTTGCTCCTCCAAGAGGTTCCGGAAGTCAAATCTGGAGAACGTTTTATATGGGGGCTATATATAATTATGGACCGATATGGACCAATTCTGGCACGCTTGTTAAAGATCATATACTAACACCATGTTCCAAATTACAATCGGATTGGATGAAATTTGCTTCTCTTGGAGACTTCGCAAGCCAAATCTGGGGATCGGTTTATATGGGGGCTATATATAATTATGAACCGATGTGGACCAATTTTTGCGTGATCGTTAGAGACCATATACCAATATCATGTACCAAATTTCAGGCGGATCGGATGAAATTTGCTTCTCTATGAGGCTCCGGAACCCAAATCTGGGGATCGGTTTATATGGGCGCTATATATAATTATGGACCGATATAGACCAATTTTTGCACGGTTGTTAGAGACCTAATACCAACACCATGTACCAAATTTCAGCCGGATCGGATGCAATTTGCTTCTCTTTGATGCTTCGCAAGCCAAATCTGGAGATCGGTTTATATGGGGTCTATATATAATTATGGACCGATGTGGACCAATTTTTGCATGGTTGTTAGACACCATATACTAACACCATGTACCAAATTTCAGCCGGATCGGATGAAATTTCCTTCTCTTTTAGGCTCCGCAAGCTAAATTTGGGGATCGGTTTATATGGGGGCTATATATAATTTTGGACCGATGTGGACCAATTTTTGCATGGTTGTTAGAGACCATATACAAACATCATGTACCAAATTTCAGCCGGATCGGATGAAATTTACTTCTCTTTGAGGCTCCGCAAGCCAAATCTGGGGATCGGTTTATATGGGGGCTATATATAATTATGGACCGATGTGGACCAATTTTTGCATGATTGTTAGAGACAATATACCAACACCATGTACCAAATTTCAGCCGGATCGGATGAAATATGCTTCTGTTAGAGGCTCCACAAGCCAAATCTGAGGGTCCCTTTATATGGGGGCTATACGTAAAAGTGGACCGATGTGGCCCATTTTCAATACCATCCGACCTACATCGATAGCAACTACTTGTGCCAAGTTTCAAGTCTATAGCTTGTTTCGTTCGGAAGTTAGCGTGATTTCAACGGACGGACGGACGGACATGCTTAGATCGACTCAGAATTTCACCACGACCCAGAATATATATACTTTATGGGGTCTTAGAGCAATATTTCGATGTGTTACAAACGGAATGACAAAGTTAATATACTCCCATCCTATGATGGAGGGTATAAAAACGAAAAACAAATAACAAAATTTCAAACATGTATGGAACTAACATGGTCAATGCAACATTTGGTATGACGCAAGCCAATTTCGTATCTTCCTAGAGTTTATTGTCTTTGGATTATCCCACCTCAGTAATGCTGGTGACATTTCTGAGTGTTTCAAAGCTTCTCTAAGTGGTTTCACTGCAATGTGGAACGCCGTTCGGACTCGGCTATAAAAAGGAGTTCCCTTGTCATTGAGCTTAATATGGAATCGGGCAGCACTCAGTGATAAGAGAGAAGTTCACCAATGTGGTACCACAATGGACTGAATAGTCTAAGTGAGCCTGATACATCGGGCTGACACCTAACCTAACCTACATCAATAACAACTAACATACTTGTGTCAAATTTGAAGTCGATAGCTTATTTCGTTCGGAAGTTAGCGTGATTTCAACAGACGGACGGGCATGCTTAGATCGACTCAGAAGTCCACCACGACCCAGAATATATTTATTTTAAGGGGTCTTAGAACAATATTTCGATGTGTTACAAACGGAATGACAAAGTTAATATACCTATGGTGGAGGGTATAATAATTTTCTTTGAATGTACAGGGGGAGCATGACCCAGTTCTGGTCAAAACAAAATTATTTCTATAGAAAATTTTCGCACAATTTTATTTCTATAGAAAATTATTTATTTTAGAAAATTAAAATTCAATATATAATATTTTCTGCTCAAAACGTCTGGAAAGGAAAAGATTGCTTGAACATGAGCAATCCGTCCATCTGTCTGTCTTTCGTAACCACTAGAGGTCTGCACAATTCCATTTGTAAATGCAGAGTACACATGTACTTGCTACATGAGTACATCTATTTGAGAGAGTCGCAAAACTATTGGTACACATTTTGATGAACACCAAAAGCCACGAGTAACTTCTTGTTGCTACTCTGATGTCTTCACTACCAACAAACACATATTCCTCTTTCTCTCTTATTGGGGTGTACTCAGAGTGATGACGTCGAGTATGTTGCGAGAACAAAACTTCATAGAGTACTCCATGTACCACGTGCAGTTTCAGAAATACAAAAAAACAGTTACTCTCCATAATATATGTTTTGGTTTGTTATAAAGAACGGCAAACGTTAAGGTAAGTGTGTGACATACATAAATATATGAAATATGTGATATACATACATATCTATGATTAATAATAATGGAAAGTTTTGCTTCGCACATAACTGAGAAATACTTGTGGTACCACGTGAAGTGAAGAGAATCCATGCTGTACTTTTCCTCAAGTAGTTACATTTTTATTGTTCCTTTTTTTCGGAACACATATTGTTTCGGATAAGTACTTGGTGGTATTTGACAAGCAAGTGTTCTCTTCACTTCACTACTTGCGCTCTGAGAGAAAGACAGTGTATGTACTATATTCGACAGCGAATTGCATACATGTAGTGAAAAGTTATTCGATGCAGACCTCTAGTAACCACACTACAGCCTGCAATAATGAAGCTCTCGCTCAGAAATTTAGCACATATTGGTATTTTGTCTGCAAGCAGGTCAAGTTCGAATATGGGCTACATTCACGGTTGCCACACTTCTACCAAAAATGGTAGATTTTTTACTGCTTGGTAGATTGGTAGAGCTCTCCAACTAACAGGTACTTCATTTCTTTATAGAGTTAATATTTTGGATCATTTTCCTATAGAAATTAAATTGTGACAACATTTTCTTTCAGCAAAATTTTCTATAGAAATAGAACTTTCGAAAAATTTTTCTATAGAAATAAAATTTGAAAATGTTTTCTAAAGAAATCAACTTTTGAGAAACTTTTCTATAGATATAAAATTTTGAGAACATTTTCTCTCTGTTTGTTAAGTTATTCTTGTAGGTTAGTACGTTCACTAAATAAAAGAGCAGCTTCACCAACAGAGGAAAAGAATTGTCAAATTTATTTCGGATTTTTTTTTAATTTGGTAGATTTGTGGTAAAATTTTCTTCCAATTTTATTATTTTTGGCACGAGTGGCAACCGTGTCTACATTTCCAGGTTTTGACGTAGCCCCCATATAAACCGAAACCAAAATTTGTAGTTTGAGTCCATAAAAAGGATTTAGTTTATATATGGGGGCTGTGTTTTGGTATCGCCCCATATAGGCCGATCTCTTAGTTTGAATTCTTGGACAACTCGACACAAGAATTTTTATTCGATTTTCTAAAAATTGTAAGTGTATGTTATAGGTCCCATTTAAATTCATGATGGAATTAGAAATCATCCAAAACAATCAAAATTTCCTGAGTTTACTTCTCGTGCTCATTCAAGTAATGTTTACCCCCATCTACAGAATTTAGATTTTTAAACATTTAAAAGACGTTACATCATCAGAAGAACAGAAATGGTTCTTCTGATAAATCTATAATTTATTTAATTTAATTTCGGCAATCATACCATTTGAGGCGATCTTCTCATTATTTGTTATTTTCCTAAATTAAGGAGAAAAAAAAACTCGAACATAAATAAAAATCTGTACAGGACCTTTCTGGATTCTTCCTTGTTCCCTAAACTAAACAGTGCTATTATCATCCGGCCATTGCTAAGAGCTTTTCTCCGAGCTCTCATAGTAGAAAAGCATGAATGACGATGACACATGTAAAATTGTGGTTTAAAGGATGACGAAATGGGTCGTTTAGTTAGGTCCCACAAAGTGAGATCTATGGTGTTCACTTACGTATCTGTGAATGAGTGTGTGTGTGTGTGTGTGTGTGTGTGCGCATCTCGCGTTTGTGGCATTCCGACGACAAACCATCAGACAGATGGACAAGCTTACAGACTGATGGAAAGGACATCCACAAGCACTGCCGGCATTAGAATACCATATGACAATCGCAAATACACAACAAACATTGTCAACATGGTCTAATTTGCCTAAAGGAATTCAGATAACAAACGCACACACACACATACGCATATATGCATTTGGACTAGCCTACACCCCTTAAATACACGCATGTTTTAGACGCTCCACGCACCCATATTCCCAATAAGGTCAGATTGACATAATAAAATGACAGCCAGAGCATGAGACATGCCGACAAATTATCATCATAGCGACTTTGAAGCTCAAAGGCAAATATGTTTGGGTATTTGTGCGTATCTATGAGTGTTTGTGCAAAAGAAGTTTTCCCACACTGATGTACGCTACATTGAGGTTGTCTTTGGAAATCATGGGCGTATATTATTTTGAATAAAAAGGGATATTCGAGGATTAACTTAAAACCACGAAAACCACATCTATCTATGGGTCTGTACGTAAGATATATCAAAACAGGATTCATGTACAATTCGTGGTTTATTTATAACTTATATGGATTAGATTTGGTCGCTTTCAGAAAAGTAAAATAAACAAGTATAAGTTCAGACAGAAGCTTATGTACCCTCCACCATGGACTGCGCAGAAACTTCTTCTAAAGACTGTCATCAACAATCGAATTACTTGGGTTGCGGTAAAGCTTGACGATGGCAAGGTATCTTAAAACCTCCTAACACCGTCTTCGAAATTGTAAGTAAGTCAATACATCGTATATATTAAATTAAACAAGTATATACGGCCGCAAGTTCGGCCAGGCCGAATCTTATGTACCCACCACCATGGATTGCGTAGAAACTTCTACGAAAGACTGTCATCCACAATCGAATTACTTGGGTTGTGGTATCTTAAAACTTCTTATTCCTGCATGGTTGTTGGATACCATATACTAACATCACGTACCAAATTTCAACCGAATGGGAAGTATTTTGCTCTTCCAAGGGGCTCTGGAGGTCAAATCTGGGGATCGGTTTATATGGGCCTATATATAATTATGGACCGATATCGACCAATTTTTGCATGGGAGTTTGAGGCCATATATTAACACCACGTACCAAATTTCAACTGAATCAGATGAATTTTGGTCTTCCAAGAGGTTCCGGAGGTCAAATCTGGTGATCGGTTTATATGGGGGCTATATATAATTATGAGCCGATGTGGACCAATTTTTGCATGGTTGTTAGAGACCATATACTAACATCACGTACCAAATTTCAGCCATATCGGATGAAATTTGCTTCTCTTAGAGGCCTCGCAAGCCAAATCGGGGGATCGGTTTATATGGGGGCTATATATAATTATGGACCGATGTGGACCAATTTTTGCATGGTTGTTAGAGACCATATACTGACACCATGTACCAAATTTCAGCCGGATCGGATGAAATTTGCTTCTCTTAGGGGCCTCGCAAGCCAAATCGGGGGATCGGTTTATATGGGGGGCTATATATAATTATGGACCGATGTGAACCAATTTTTGCATGGTTGTTAGAGACCATATACTAACACCATGTACCAAATTTCAGCCGGATTGTGGTAGATTATTTTTGTGGATCGGCTATATATAACATAAATATAGACCGATATGGACCAAATTTTTGCATAGTTGTTAGAGACCATATACTAACACCACGTACCAAATTTCAACCGGATCGGGTGAATTTTGCTCTTCCAAGGGGCTCCGAAGCTCAAATCTGGGGATCAGTTTATATGGGGGCTATATATAATTATGGACCGATATGAACCAATTTTTGCATGGTTGTTAGAGACCATATACTAACACCATGTACCAAATTTGAGCCGGATCGGATTAAATTTGCTTCTCTTAGAAGCTCCGCAATCCAAATCTGGGGATCGGTTTACATGGGGGCTATATATAATTATGGACAGATTTAGACCAATTTTTGCATGGTTGTGGGATAACATATACCTACAACATGTACCAAATTTCTACCGGATCGGATGAATTTTTCCCCTCCAAGAAGCTCCTCAATCCAAATCTGGGCGTCGGTTTATATGGGGGCTATACGTAAAAGTGATCCGATATGGCCCATTTTCAATACCGTCCGACCTACATCAATAACAACTACTTGTGCCAAGTTTCAAGTCGATAGCTTGTTCGTTCGGAAGTTAGCGTAATTTCATCAGACGGACGGACATGCTTAGAACGACTCAGAATTTCACCGCGACCCAGAATATATATACTTTATGGGGTCTTAGAGCAATATTTCAATGTGTTACAAATGGAATGGCAAAGTTAACAATAGAGCGATTCCATGTCAGCACCACATAGACGATCTCCCGATTTGACTTCTTGAACTTCTAGTCACCGCAATTTTTTGCCGATTTGTATTGGGTATTTTAAGCCCTCAACGAATTTTTTATTTGGTTTTTATCTATTCGTGCCTGGCATAACCTCCATATTGATCGATCTCCTAATTTTGGCCCTATGGGTTTTTAGACACCGGAATTTGTTTCTATTTCCATAATGTCGCCAAAAAAATCCATTGATCTTTTGGGCCTAGGTAATTTGGAAGACTAAGGATGGCAATAAAAAATACCAAACATGGAAACAAAATACCACTGTGCCATGCAGCATGTGATGGCTTTGTCGGTCGTTTGAAGGTCAAAATTGGTACCAAAGATAGCCAAGTCGAACAAACATAAGAGGATTAAAAATTTCCCATATTTTTGCTTTGAATAAAATAAATGTTCCAAAAAAATGAAAAAATATTGGCTTATTTTTTCACGTTTAAAGGGGAAAATGTTACTTTTGGACGGTGAACCACGGTTTCCACAGTTCATAGAAATCTATTAAAAATGGTAGATATTTTATTGTTTGCTAGAATGTTAGAATTCTTGATGTTTTGGTAGATGTTGAAAAATATACCTCTCCAACTACTTTTTTTTAATTTTCTGTAGAAGTAAAATTTTGACAAAATTTTCTATAGGAATAACATTTTGAAAAAATTGTCTATAATTTTTTTTTTTTTTAATTTTCTATAGAAAAAAAATGTTGACAAAATTTTTTATAGAAATATTATTTTGAAAAAATTTTCTATAGAAATAAAATTTCGACAAAATTTTCTATTGAAATAAAATTTTAACAAAATTTTCTTTAGAAATAACATTTTATCAAAATTTTCTATAGAAATAAAATTTTGACAAAATTTTGTATAGAATTAAAATGTTGACAAAATGTTCTATATAATTAAAATTTTGACAAATTTTCTATATAAATAAAATTTTGACAGATTTTTCTATAATTTTTTTTTTTAATTGTCAATAGAAATAAAATTTTTACAAAATGTTGTATAGAAATAATATTTCAAAAAAATTTTCTATAGAAATAAAATTTCGACAAAATTTTCTATTGAAATAAAATTTTAACAAAAATTTCTATAGAAATAAAATTTTGACAAAATTTTGTATAGAATAAAAATTTTGACAAAATTTTCTCTATAATTAAAATTTTGACAAAATTTTCTATAGCAATAAAATTTTGACAAAATTTTCTATAGAAATAAAATTTTGACAAAATCTTTTATAGAAATACAATTTTGACAAAATTTTCTATAGAAATAAAATTTTGACAAAATTGTCTATGAAAATAAAATTTGTACAAAATTTTCTATATAACTATTGGGATTCTTTTTGGCTTGAGGTCATGATAAATGAAAAATGCTGGTGTAGTTGCTTTTTTTGCAATGGTTTATTATTGAAATATTGCTATTTCGGATATTTCGATACACCTTCGGTGATCATCTTCAGCGAGATATTATCTATAAAATACCATAATTTAAACATTTTACAATATTTACTTTAACAATGATTTTTAACAAAAATATAACAAACATTTCTATATAACATAATTAAATTGTTGACAAATTTTCTATAGAAATAAAATTTCGACAAAATTTTCTATAGAAATAAAATTTTGACAAAATTTTCTCTATAATTAAAATTTTGACAAAATTTTCTAAAGCAATAAAATTTTGACAAAATTTTCTATAGAAATAGAATTTTGACAAAATCTTTTATAGAAATAAAATTTTGACAAAATTTTGTATAGAATAAAAATTTTGACAAAATTTTCTCTATAATTAAAATTTTGACAAAATTTTCTATAGCAATAAAATTTTGACAAAATTTTCTATAGAAATAAAATTTTGCCAAAATTTTCTATAGAAATAAAATGTTGACAAAATCTTTTATAGAAATAAAATTTTGACAAAATTTTCTATAGCAATAAAATTTTTGCAAAACTCTCTATAGAAATAATATTTCGAAAAAATTTTCTACAGAAATAAAATTTTGACCAAATTTTCTATAGAAATAAAATTTTGACAAAAGATTCTATAGAAATAAAATTTTGACAAAAATTTCCATAGAAATTAAATTTTGACAAAAGTATAGAAATTAAATTTTGCGAAAATTGTCTATAGGAATAAAATTTTAAAACACTTTTCTATAGGAATACAATTTTAACAAAATTTTCTATAGGAATAAAATTTTGACAAATTTTTCTATAAAAATAAATTTTAAGAAAATTTTCCACAGTAAAAAATTTTTGACAAACTCTTCTATAAAGAATAAAATTTTGCACAAAAAATTATTTGTTTGATAGTTTTTTGGTAAAAACTTATACAAATTTTTGTACATTATTTTTGGCTCGAGTGGTAACATCACCCATGTGTATGCAAATATTTTCAGTACAACCGTCTCCTCACTTACTGGGTAATTAAAACCCCTTTTCCACGCCTATGCTTCTAAATATTTACACCCATAGGTCTTTCTCTGCCTCCATATATCCTTCCAGATAAAATATTCTTCGGTTGCTGGTGGTTGTCAATGAGGCCGTCTCATTTCTGATTTTTGTCGTTTTTGTTGTTGCTGTTAAATTAAATCCTTTTGCGCGTTCTTTTACATCTTCTTAGGCATTCATCATTGTCATCATTTACGTATGGCCATAACAGAGGCAAAATACTCGTAATCTACCCCACACGAAATCATTAGGATAACTGGCAGCAGGACGAAACTAAATAAGAAGAATATCCCTTCAAAGAGATTTCTTCCCCCATTTCTAATGACAGTTAAAAGTCGCTTGTCATTTTAATCCCTGACGTGTCTTTGACATTTGCACTGACAGTGACAACACTTTGATGGGTTGACTGGTTCCATACAAGAGCATCGAAGCGACTCATCTACAAATCTGTTGCTGCTTCTGATGTGCTTGTTGTTGTTGTTGCAGATTTTTATAATTTTATGAATATGGTATGGGGGAGGGCATGATTTATTTTTGAGAAGGTTTTGCATTGTTCTTAATCAATTAGGACTTTGTCAATGAATTGCTTTAGTTTTGAGTAATTTCACTACTCTACAGGTAAAAAATTTCTTTAAAGAAATTATATATAACATCCCAGCAAAAAAAGCGTCTCCAAAAACGTAATGAAAATTTTCTTTTTGGATCCCGAAGTGGTGCAAAATTGACGCAGAAGCGATGAATTTAACATGGGCTTGTCATAGGACGGAAGTCCAGCCGATGCACTGAATTTGCATCACTTCTTTAGGTGTGATCCGAATTCAATGGTTTTGATGTAAATTAAAAAATTCTGTGATATTTTGTCAAATAAATAATTTTTATAATTTTCTATAATTTTTAATGGACTCTAACGCTTGTCGGAAACGTTTGACCTGAACTATTTTCAAAAATTCACAACTTTTCAGATTGGATTTAGCATTTTTTTCGACAAAATTTAAATGATTTCTAACATTTTATGAATTCTTACTCCGTTTTTAACCTATTTGAAACAAAAAAAGTTAAAATTACCCATTAAAAGTATGAAAAAACCAAGTTGTAAAAAATTTAATTAAAATAACTTCCTGGGTAGTTAAAATAAAGAACATCATTGGGAGTGCATCTTCTGGAAGTGCTTTTAAATTTGTGCCTTTAGAAGAACTTCCAATTTTTTTTGCTGGGATATTAAAAAGATATTATATAGTTAGTATTAAAAAATATTAATTAATTTTATATCTTTTTTTTTTGAAAATATTAAGACATAATATATGTGAACATCTTTGGGCCCTATTCCTATTTAATAATAACATTTTAAATGTGGGATACTTCTTTACACTATTGATGTTGATGTTGCAAACTAATGTGTGGCAGCCTGAAATAAAAATACATTCACAAAAAATTTTCAAAATTATAAACAGAACATCAACCATTTACACTTAGTTGTGCAACATATGAAATATAGAGAGACAAAAACTTTATTCGAAATGGCCAAGAAGACCCCTTAACCAAGTTTGTCTTTATTAGCCATTATGAACTCCTTGAGTGATGATAATGGCAACAAATATAGCCAGATGTTCAACAATCTCAAAAAGGAGGAGTATTTGATAAGCGGTAAAGAAATGTTATATTTTAGAGGGTTATACAGGAAAAAACTAAACAAAATCTATATATATAAAATTCAAATTATGTTTGTTTATTTGTTTGTTTGTTTGTTTGTTTGTATGTTCCGGGTTGGCGCGAAAACGGCTGAACCGATTTACTTGAAACTTTCAGAGATCGTGGGGGGCACTCATGTGCTGAAAATAGGGTACCTCATTTTTTGACATATGGTCGCGGAGAGGAACCTCCCTTTGTCCGACTTTTTGAAAATTAGACCAAAGTTGACCGATTTGCACGAAGTTTTCAGGGATAGTAGGGGGTGATCCCTAGACAAAGATTCGCAATTTTTTTTTCGAAATTTGATCGGGAGGGGGACCTCCCCCTTAAGCGACTTTTTGAAAATAGAGCTTGCTTGAAATCGGAAACGGCTGAACCGACTTATTTGAAATTTTAAGAGAGGGTAAAGGATGATCATGTGGTATAAATAGGGTCAATCATTTTTATATTTCTGGCCCGTGGTGGTGGGGGGGGGTACCACCGCCTTGCTCGATTTTTTTAGAATTGGACTTACGTTTTCAGATTTGCTTGAACTCGCAAACGGTTGAACCGAAGGTAAAATATGATCATTTGGTAGAAAAAGGTACTCCCTTTTGTTATATCCGGTCGTGGAGAGGTACCTCCCCCTTGCCCGACTTTTTGTTAATTTGACTTACGTTCTTCGATTTGCTTAAAATTTTCAGTGAAAGTTGGGGGTGACTATGGAACAAAGATCCGCAACTTCATTTTCTGAAATTGGATCAGGGAAGGGACCCTTTGCCGGAGGGGTACCTCCCCCTTGCCAATCCTTTTTCAAGTTTCGGATTTGCTTGAAGTCGGAAACGGTCAAACAGATTTACTTGAACTTTTCAAGAATGTAAAGGGTGACCATGTGGTGAAAATAGGGTACCTCATTTGTTGGTATCTGGTCGGGGAGGGGTACCTCCCCCTTGCCCGATTTTTTTTGAAAATTGGACATAAGTTCTCCGATTAACTTAACATTTTCCAGGATGGTAGGGGTGGCCCCTAGAAAAGGAACCGCTAATTTATTTTTCGAAATTTAGTCGTGGAGGGGTCTCTCCCCTTTACTCTACTTTTTTTTAAATACAGTACAGTAAAATACAGTGTACAGTACTACTCTTCTCGAGTTTTATTGAAATTTACGCAGTAGTCGTGCAAAATGTTTTTAGGAAACTGTTCTACCTGCTTTTTAATAACGAAATAGTGCGGACACTCGTATCTTTTGATATTAAAAAAACTATTAAATTGTGGCTTTGTTATTTTACCTTTCATAACTATTACCGATAAAGTAGTCAGTGTGAAATCAGTGTGTAGCAATAATTACCTTCGATTATTACCATTTGCATTCACAACTCTGGAACTCTGTAACAACTCTGTAACTCCTGTAATAAATTTTTAAATCATGCCAATGAAGAAGAAGGCAACTCTTACGAAACTTTCTATAAAATCGCAGAAACTAAAACAAAGAATAAAGAGTCGCAAGAAGAGCGTGAGTTGCGTTTAGAAGAAAATAGAAATAGAGCAACAACTTCTAGACAAGCAGAGACAAACCAACAGCATGAAATTCGAATCCTGTCACAGAGATTTCGATCAAGCACATTAGTTGATACGTGATTTTGTGATATTTGGACGGAAGAGAGGCCGCCCTTTTAGGCTTATAATTTGCTTGACATTTTCTGGGACGTTTACAAAAGATACGCTACATCACTTTTCGATATTTAGTCGGGGAAGAGGTCCTCCTCTAAAACTGCAAAAAAAAAACAACAATTCTTAAGTTTCCTTGAAATTTACATAGGCAGTGGGGGAAGGTTATGAACGAAGAGGCAACCTTCCTTGCCCCACACTTGAAGGAAAGTTTCAAGAATTTTCAGGGAAGGTTAGGGGTGCTATTCGCTACGGTATTTGTCGATATTGTATCGGGGAAAGTGACGTCCCTTTAAAATAATAGAGCAAAATTTAAACATCTCCGATCTACTTGAAATTTACAGGGAACGTGGGAGGATGTGATTAAATTTATACATGATTTTTAAATTAGTATATGATTTTTCGATATCTGGTTGGGGAAGGGGAAAATTGAAATAAACTTTGTCGATTTACTTCGATAGAATTTATATGGACCATTGAGTAGTTGCGAAATTAATATAGGGTACGTGATAGTCCGATATCTGGTCGGAGTGGAGCGAAGGTGGCGAGAGAGTTCCCTTTTGTCCGTTTTTTTTTTCTTAAATTGAAAGTAGAGGTTTGTCCGTAAATGGGAACTCGGTACATAATTTTATGATTTTTGCACAGGATTCTGCCAGACTTCTTTTTAGTAAAGAGAGGGTTCTCTTTTGACCGTTTTTTTTTTTTCTTAAGTTGAAAGTAGAGGGCTGTCCGTAAATGGAAACTCGGTACATAATTTTATGATTTTTGCACAGACTTCTGCCAGACTTCTTTTTAGTAAAGAACTTAAATTTACATGAAATTGGCAGCCAACGTAGAGGGTGCATCATTTTCCAACATTTTATCAAATGATAATTTGGTAAAATTTTTTACTACTTTTGCTTTTTCCGATTTATTGGATGGGAAACAGTAATTCTGTGTATGTTATAATATAGTGCTTAATTTTCAGATACGTTGAGGAGAAGGATACCTTTCCTTGACAAACCACACTTAAAATTCACAAGAAATATAGAAGATTGTCCAACTACTTGAATACGGAACATTATTAAACAAAATTTGGAGGAAAGGGTACACCCACTCCCGCCGTATTTGTACCTATAAACGAAAAATCAAGTAGTCCGATTTGTTTAAAAGAATTCAAATCTTTTCAAATTTGTTTTCAGCACGAAGGATATAGTTGACTAAGTTAACGCAAAATGTTCCTCCAAATACGCTTCGGAAGGCGCAGCGAAGCGGGCCGGGTTACGCTAGTTTTCTATAAAAATAAAATTTTAACAAAATTTTCTATTGAAATAAAATATTGACAAAATTTTCTATCGAAATAAAATATTGACAAAATTTTCTATAAAATAAATTTTCTTTAGGAATAAAATTTTGATGAAATTTCGTATCGTTTTTATACCCTCCACCATAAATGGGGGGTATATTAACTTTGTCATTCCGTTTGTAATACATCGAAATATTGCTCTAAGACCCCATAAAGTATATATATATATATATATATATATATATATATATATATATATATATATATATATATATATATATATATATATATATATATATATATATATATATATATATATATATATATATATATATATATATATATATATATATATACTGGGTCGTGGTGAAATTCTGAGTCGATCTGAACATGTCTGTCCGTCCGTCCGTCTGTTGAAATCACGCTAACTTCCGAACGGAACAAGCTATCGACTTGAAACTTGGCACAAGTAGTTCTTATTAATGTAGGTCGGATGGTGTTGCAGATGGGCCATATCGGTCCACTTTTACGTATAGCTCCCATATAAACGGACCCCCAAATTTGGATTGCGAATCCTCTAAGAGAAGCAAATTTCATCCGATCCTGCTGAAAATTGGTACATGGAGTTAGTATATGATCTCTAAAAACCATGCCAAAATTGTTCCATATCGGTCCATAATTATATATAGCCCCCATATAAACCGATCCCCCGATTTGGCTTGCAGAGCCTCTAAGAGAAGCAAATTTCATCCGATCCTTCAGAATTTTGGTACATGGTGTAAGTATATGGTCTCTAATGACCATGCAAAAATTGGTCAACATAGGTCCATAATTATATACAGCCGCCATATAAACCGATCACCAGATTTGACCTCCGGATCCCCTTGGAAGAGCAAAATTCATCCGATTCGGTTGAAATTTGGTACGTGATGTTAGTATATTGTATCCAACAACCATGCAGGAATTGGTTCATATCAGTCCATAATTATATATAGCTCCCATATAAACCGATCCTCAGATTTGACCTCCGGTGCCTTATGGAGAAGCAAAATTCATCCGATCTGGTTGAAATTTGTTACGTGGTGGTAGTATATGATACTTAACAACCATGCCAAAAGTGGTCCATATCAGTCCATAATCATATATAGCCCCCATATAAACCGATCCCGATATTTGGTTTTGGAGCCTCTTGGAGGAGCAAATTTCATCCGAGTCAGTTGAAATTTTTGACATTGTGCTAGTATATGGCCGTTAACAACCATGCCTAACTAGGTCCATATCGGTCTATAGATATATATAGCCCTCACACATTCTATCGTAGAAGTTTCTACGCAATCCATGGTGGAGGGTGCATAAGATTCGGCCTGGCCGAACTTGCGGCCGTATATGCTTGTTTTTTTTTTTTTTTTTTGAAGAAATTTTTTTTTTTTATTTGGTATGATGAGGGTATATTAACTTTGTCATTCCGTTTGTACCGCATCGAAATATTGCTCCAAGACCCCATAAAGTATATATATTCTGGGTTGTGGTGAAATTCTCAATCGATCTGGCACCATCCGTCCGTCCGGCTGTTGAAATCACGCTAACATCCGAACGAAATAATCTATCGACTTGAAACTTGGCACAAGTAATTGTTATTGATGGGCCATATCGGATCACTTTTACGTATAGCCACCATATAAACCGTCCCGCAGATTTGGTTTACCGAGCCTCTTAGAGAAGCAAATTCCATCGGATCTGGTTGCAATTTGGTATGTGGTGTTTGGATATGGTCTCTAACAACCATGCAAAAAATTATCCATATCGGTACAAAATTATTTATAGTCCCCATATAAACCGATCTCCAGATTTAACCTCCGGAGCCCCTTGGAGGAGCAAAATTCTTCCGATCCGGTTGCAATTTGGTACGTGGTTTAAGCATGTGGTCTCAAACGACCATGTAAAAAATTGGCACCTATAGGTCCATAATCATATATAACACCCATATTAACCAATAACCAGATTTGGTTTTGGGGCCTCTTGGAGGAGTAAATTTCATTCGATTCAGTTGAAATTTTGTTTTGGTATAAGGACACGAGCAACCATGCCAAACTTGGTCGTATATACTTGTTTTTGTTAAAATTTTCTTTTATTTTTGGGAGAATATTTTTGGTTCGATAAGGAATATCAATGTAGAAAATTTCATACCAGATTCTTGGCCAAGAGCAGAAGTAGCATCTATGGAACGGGATATCCTACCGACATGGCATGAATACCACTGTAAAACTTCAGAGCACACCTATCTCGATTGATGTCTTTTTATTCCAGAATTGCTTTTGGTGTACCCATACACGCCTTTCCAAGTGTGACAAATTTCACACCAGAATCCTAGTCAGGAGCAGTACTAACATATCGATGTCTACATTCCAAAGTGTCTATATTCCAGTACTAACATATCGATGTCTACATTCCAAAGTGCGCAAAGTCTAAAAAGTGTATTTTAGAGGAAACAAGAAACAAGTTTTGTTTTTTTTTTTTTTTTAATTTCACAAAACCCGTATAAGATAGAAATTTCCTTATTTTCGGTCTTAAAATCATATTTTTTATAATTTTTTTTAGTATGTACGAACTCCAAATAGTGATGATAGAACATGGCTAGAAATGACCTAGACCTAAAGTGGTCTAAGCTTTTTTCCTTTTTTTAAAACTGTAGATATAGGCTAAGTACAATATTAACTATAGCTTAGGTTAGGTTAGGTGGCAGCCCGATGTATCAGGCTCACTTAGACTATTCAGTCCATTGTGATACCACATTGGTGAACTTCTCTCTTATCACTGAGTGCTGCTCGATTCCATGTTAAGCTCAATGACAAGGGACCTCCTTTTTATAGCCTAGTCCGAACGGCCCACTTAGAGAAGCTTTGAAACCCTCAGAAATGTCACCAGCATTACTGAGGTGGGATAATCCACCGCTGAAAAACTTTTTGGTGTTCGGTCGAAGCAGCAATCGAACCCACGACCTTGTGTATGCAAGGCGGGCATGCTAACCATTACACCACGGTGGCTCCATAACTTAACCATAACTTCTGATAGAAATGTCCAATAAACTTTTGACAGGATGCAATTCACATCAATCCAAATAAAAAACAGCGAACTCCATCAAAACATGCTAAGTCGACTTAGCGTACTCTGGAATGAGAGCATCGATATAAGGAACTGGATCTCCTACCGACATGTCATAAATACCATTGTAAAGTTTCCGGATTGATCTCACTTTATCCCTCTTTGGTATACCCACACACCGTTTAAAGCATCCAAACACTCTTACTTCACGCTGCATGGCTGTTTTTTTTTTTCATTTGCTCTTTCTAGAATCTGTAGAAGCCTCTTTCCACACGAGGTAACATAAATACAAAAATTCAAGTCCTGAAATGATGATAGCAGCCGTAGACTAGAAAATGGCTTTTTGAGATCTTCTTGTATTTGAGAGTGAAGCTAAGTACTTTCGTAATTTTGGGATTGATATCGACACATCAGTAAGTTCAGCTTTCCATCTTCAATTCTGTAATGGGGCCAAATGCAAAACTAAAGCGTCAACAGTCTTAAGAGAAGAAAGTCATCGTCATCATCTTTCAATCGATTCAGTTCATAGCATTGCAATACTCCGAGACTTTATTGTGGCTGCAATATTCACAAACAATTGATGTGAATTGACTGCGCGAAAAAATATAAAATTTATCAAATAAACATTTGGACAATTCACTCTCGACCGAATGAGTACATCTGAAGGAAGATAACTAAGGCGAGGTTAAATGTGGTAATACAAAGTCAGTTTGGGATAGGTCTATACCATACAAAACTTTTTTTGGTATGATGAGAATTTTTTTTATTTTTGTAATGAAACTACAAAAGTTAGGTTTATTTATTAACTTTCCAAAGCTGCGGCACACTGTGGAACAGGGTATTATAACTTAGTGCATATGTTTGCAATACCCAGAAGGAGACGAGGTAGACACATGGTGTCTTTGGCAATAATGCTCAGGGTGGGTCCCTGAGTCGATCTAGCCATGCTCGTCTGTCCGTCTGTCTGTGAACACATTTTTGTGATCAAAGTCTAGGTCGCAGTTTAAGCCCTGTTCCACAGTGTGGCGCAGCTTTGGAAAGTTAATAAATAAAGCTAACTTTTGTAGTTTCATTTCAAAAATAAAAAAAAAATCTCTTCATAGCAAAAAAGTTTGTAGGGTATAGACCTATCCCAAACTGACATTGTAGTACCACATCAAAGAAAAAATGTTTTCTTAATTCCAAAAAACTTTAAACGAATAATGCAAAATCCTCATATGAAGTCTTAGCCTATTTATTATTTGAAGCGTTTTTATCTTAAATGTAAAGATTCAATATTTCAGTTAATTTAATGACGATTTCTTTAAATCAAAAATGTGTATCTTTACTTTCAGGAAAATTGGCCTTAGTTCAAAGACATATGACTTTAATGAAGGAACGAACAAATTTCCAAAATTTTATCCTAAATTTAATAACAAAAATATATTTTGAAGCAATTATTAAAAACTTTTTATACCCTCCACCATAGGTTGGGGGGTATATTAACTTCGTAATACATCGAAATATTGCTCTAAGACCCCATAAAGTATATACTCGTACATTCTGAGTCGTGGTGAAATTTTGAGTTGTTCTAAGCATGTCCGTCCGTCCGTCTGTTGAAATTACGCTAACCTCCGAACGAAACAAGCTATCGACTTGAAACTTGGCAAAAGTAGTTGCTATTGCTGTAGGTCTGATGGTATTGCAAATGAGCCATATCGGTCCACTTTTACGTATAGCCCCCATATAAACGGACCCCAGATTTGGCTTGCGGAGCCTCTAAGAGAAGAATATTTCATCCGATCTGGCTGAAATTTGGTACATGGTCTCTAATAACTAAGCAAAAATTGGTCCACAACGGTCCAAAATTATAAATAGCCCCCATATAAACCGATCTCCAGATTTGGCTTGCGGAGCCTCAAAGAGAAGCAAATTTGATCCGATCCGGTTGAAATTTCGTACATAGTGTTGCTATATGTTCTCTAACAACCATGCAAAAATTAGTCCATATCGGTCCATAATTATATACAGCCCCCACATTTGGCTTGCGGATCCGCTAAGAGAAACTAATTTCATCCGATCTGGCTGAAATTAGGTATGTGGTGTAACAGGTTGGCTGATAAGTCCCCGGTCTAACAAAGAAAAAGACATTTTTTTTATCAAAATTCGTTTTTATTATTCCTCATAGTTCCCTTCAAGAGCGATACAACGATTATAACGACCTTCCAATTTTTTGATGCCATTTTGGTAGTACTCCTTCGGTTTTGCCTCAAAATAGGCCTCAGTTTCGGCAATCACCTCTTCATTGCAGCCAAATTTTTTCCCTGCGAGCATCCTTTTGAGGTCTGAGAACAAGGTGGGTGGGGAAGCAATTCGAAGCCCAATTCATGAATTTTTGCCATCGTTCTCAATGACTTGTGGCACGGTGCGTTGTCTTGGTGGAACAACACTTTTTTCTTCTTCATATGGGGCCGTTTTGCCGCGATTTCGACCTACAAACGCTCCAATGATGCCATATAATAGTCACTGTTGATGGATTTTCCCTACTCAAGATAATCGATAAAAATTATTCCATGCGCATCCCAAAAAACAGAGGCCGTTACTTTGCCAGCGGACTTTTGAGTCTTTCCACGCTTCGGAGACGGTTCACCGGTTGCTGCCCACTCAGCCGACTGTCGATTGGACTCAGGAGTATAGTGATGGAGCCATGTTTCATCCATTGCCACATATCGACGGAAAAACTCGGGTGTATTACGAGTTAACAGCTGCAAAAACCGCTCAGAACCATCAACACGTTGTTGTTTTTGGTCAAATATGAGCTCGCGCGGCACCTATTTTGCACAAAGCTTCCGCATATCCAAATATTGATGAATGATATGACCAACACGTTCCTTTGATATCTTTAAGGCCTCTGCTATCTCGATCAACTTCATTTTACGGTCATTGAAGATCATTTTGTGGATTTTTTTGATGTTTTCGTCGGTAACCACCTCTTTTGGGCATTCACAGTTCTCCGTGCTAATTTCACCACGTTTGAATTTTGCATACCAATCAATTATTATTGATTTCCCTGGGACAGAGTCCGGAAACTCATTATCAAGCCAAGTTTTTGCTTCCACCGTATTTTTTCCCTACAGAAACCCGTATTTTACCAAAACACGAAATTCCCTTTTTCAATTTTTTTTTTTCACAATAACAAAAGTTGCGTCACAAAAGACGCTCTATCTTACAAACTAATTGTCCTACAGACGTCAAACTTTGACACGAATCATTTGCAGGTTGGTACTATATAAAAATAATATGCATTTAATACTAGCGACGCCATCTATGTGTCTGACTGGGGACTTATGAGCCAGCCTGTTATATGACCTCTAAGTACTATGCCAGAGTTGGCCCATATCAGTTCATTTATATATATATTTATATTTATATATTATATATATATATATATATATATATATATATATATATATATATATATATATATATTATATATATATATATATATATATATATATATATATATATATATATATATATATATATATATATATATATATATATATATAGATATATATATATATATATATATATATATATATATATATATATATATATATATATATATATATATATATATATATATATATAATATATATATATATATATATATATATATATATATATATATATATATATATTATAGCCTCCAGAGCCTCTTGAAGGAGCAAAATTCATCCGATCTGGTTAAAATTTGGTACATTGCGCTAGTATATGACCGATAACAACCATGCCAAAATTGGTCCGTATGAATCTATAGTTATATATAGCCCCGAGATAAACCGAACCCCAATCACAGAAGAAATTGGCCCTTTTCGGTTCATAACCATGATTGCCACTCGAGCCAAAAATAATCTACCAAAATTTTATTGCCATAGAACATTTTGTCAAAATTTTATTTCTATAGAAAATTTTGTCAATATTTTATTACCTTAGAAAATTTTATCAAAACTTAATTTCTATAGAAAATTTTGTTAAAAATTTATTTCTATAGAAAATTTTGTCTAAATTTTATTTCTATAGACAATTTTTTCAGAATTTAATTTCTGTAGCAAATTTTGTCAAAATTTTATTTCTATAGGAAATTTGTGAAGCACCTCTTAGTTGGAGAGGAATATTTTGCAAAATCTTCCAAAACATCAAGAATTCTACCAATCTACCAAACAGTAACAAATCTGCTATTTTTGGTAGAATCGTGTTCATAATTGTATATAGCCCCCATATAAAGCGACCCCCATATTTAAATTCTGCCTTTATAATTATCGCACAAAAGTTCATTTCGGTTCGTAATTATTTCTTCCCTATATATACCGGTCAAAAACTGAATATATACGTATTTAATCGGCCTTTGTTTTGCCCGCATGGACTAACATACAATTTATTAATGTTAAGAAGTTTTAAGATGCCTTGCCATCGTCCGCAACCCAAGTAATTCAATTGTGGCCGAACTTATTGCCGTATATACTGGTTTTTTATTAAAATTTATTTATTTTAAAAAATTTTTTCCTTAATATAGTGTAAATGAAGCATCCTAAAATTTAGGTTGCGGAATCTTTAATACTACTTAAATATTTTTGTAAGATTTAAACGAACGAATGATAACTTTTTCTTTTCTTTCAGACAACAATGACAAAAAATTACACTTCAAAATGTATGCTGGGTAAATTGGCCCGTGTTAATGTCGTTCATACTATGCCAAATTGAAATGAGCTCCGTTTGTTGTATCGCATCAACATACTAATATTGAAAATGGTCCATAAACACTCATCATCGACTTCCTTTTCAATTTCAATTGGCTAATGTGAAATTGTATAGAAATTCAACTCGTGTGATTTTAATTTGTTGTAGCCAATGCATTTCGATCTCCAATAGTCTTTTGTATGGAGATAACGTCGTGTTACAGATGAAGACATGGTAATGGAATGAAAATCATCTGACGACAGTTACTTTGAATAAACTACAGCGTAAGATGTCATAAAATCTGACATTAAAGTGCAAAGGTTTCGTGATTGCTTTTTTAGAAGCCAATATGTTACCTTGATACATCGTGTTTGGGAATCTCTTTACTTTGTTGCATTACGTATCAGCCACTCTTTATATGTGTGTGTGTGTTCATTGCTCTCAAATGAATTTCACTAAAAATTCAATTACTTCATCTTTAATTTAAATCTTTAAAAAATCTCCTTATGACATATTGTATTCTAGTCCCAAATATGGAATTGCCAATATTATGAAAGAAATTGAAGTGAGAGTACTAGGGACTAAAACTTTAAATAACATTTTCAATTACACCGACATTATAAAGATGGACAAATGTGTCCCCGGCAATATTGACCACATGTAGTAAAAATTAATATTTATAAGTGATGCCAAAGCCAAACTAAAAATTCAATGTTCGACACATGTCTCGAAGGATTAACACAAGTGACCACAAAATCGTCATCATCATAAGCACACATACGAACACTCATACTACCATCACCGGCATCATCATCCTGGCTATTGAACGTTATATACAGAAATAGGATAACAACAACTGGAATGTAAATAGAAGCCATATGGAATACATCTCTATCAATACCCAATCATCTAAAGAAATAGGTAGGCAGCACCAATTGTTTTTCGGAAGTATATGGTGAAGAAATATTAAAAGTTATTTATAAAGGGACATATAAAGATGCACTTAAAGAAAATAAATAAAAATTTGGAGAAAATTTCAAACAATCCTATAGAAAATTTTATAAAAATCTCATATCTATAGTAATATTTGTCAAAATTTTATTTCTATAGAAAATTTTGTCACAATTTTATTTTTATAGCAAATTTTATTTCTATTGAATATTTCGTCAACATTTTATTTCTATAGCAAATTTTGTCAAAATTTTATTTTTTGGAATCTTTTGCCAAACTTGTATTAAAAATTTTCTGAACATTTTATTTTTGTACAAAATTTTGTCAAAATTTGATGTCTATAGAAAATTTTGTCAAAGATTTATTTCTATAAAAAATTTTGTCAAAATTTTATTTCTATTGAATATTTATCGAAATTTTTCCACAGTTTATTTTAATATAAAATTTTGTCAAAATTTTATTTCTAAAAATTTTGACAAAATTGTAGTTTTATAGAAAATTTTGTCGAAATTTTATTTTATTTCTATAGAAAGTTTTGTCAAAATTTAATTTCTGTAGAAAATTTTTCAAAATTTTATTTCTATAGAAAATGTTGTTAAAATTTTATTTCTATAGAAAATTTTGTCAAAATTTTATGTCTATACAAAATTTTGTCAAACTGAATTATATACGTATTTGCTCGATGTTTTTTGATTTAATATATACCACGTATGGACTTACATACAATGTAGAAGACAGTGTTAGGAGGAGCGTTACCGCAACTTAAGTAATTCGATTGTGGATGGCAGTGTTTAGAAGAAGTTTCTACGCAATCCATGGTGGAGGGTACATAAGCTTCGTCCTGGCCGAACTTACGGCCGTATATACTTGTTTTTTACTAAAATTGTGTTCCACCCAGGGCATTAACCGACTTAAACTTTAAGTCAATAGATTTTCTAAGAAGGCTTAAATATATTGTCCACCAAGAAGCCTTAAATATATTGTCGGTTCAGAGTTAAATGTGTATATGTGGCAAGATAAACCTTTATATATAGCACCCAAGAAATTTGAAGGATTTCAGATGGTATCGAAAATGTAGATGCACAAAGTGGTGCAGGGTATAATATAGTCGGTCCCGCTCGACTTTAGACTTTTCTTACTTGCTAAACATACAATTTTGTTGTTTTTCATACCCTTAACCACGTAGTGATCAAGGTATAATAACTTTGATCTGTCATATATGTGCCTACCAGAAATATTGTTGTAAGACCCCATAAAATATATACCGATCGACTCAGAATCACCTCCTGAGTCGATCTAGCCCTTGGTGTCCGTCCGTCCATATATTTGTTGTTCGCAGAATACCTGTCGCAATTATTAACATATTTTGATAAATTTTGGGACACAGTGTTTTTTTTTTTTTTTTTGCCCAAGACCGATCGCTATCGATGGGACAATAACTAAATTTGGCCATAGTACTTTTATTTATTAACCAATATTACTCAAATTTCAAATTGTATGGCCTGTTCCTGTATAACGAACGAAAGTTTTTTTTCGTATTCCAAACGAAAGAAAATTGATTTTTGTTCTTTTATTTCGAAAGGCAAGTCACTTCATATTTTGTTGTCGAGTAATAAACGAACATATACAATAAGTGTCAAGAAAAAAGTAAAAGCATTGTTAACATTTGAATGAATTCTCAGGCCAAAAGTTTAAAAATACTCATTTTTAATAATCAATGTATTCTCATACAGACGAATCGAACTTTCAAAAATAGAAAAACCCAAATTCATTCGAATTCGAGTGACTGCCTTTCTTTCGAACTGGTTTTCGTTCGATATACAGGAACGGGGCATAAATGTATTAGCCGATTTTATTTAGACTTATTATATAGCCCTTATATAAATATATTGCTCGATTTACATAAATTTGAATAGATTACCCACACTCGGTCCATAAAGTCTTGACTCTGTTCTCCATAAGTCTAAATCAATCTTCAGAGTCCATTTTTTACTTTAAGACATTTTCTCTACAAGTCCATATTCCAAAATCATAATGTTCATTTTCCATTTAGTTGTTCTATATACAATTTTTTTTTTCTAAAGATGGATTTACGTTAAATATTGGATAGTGTCCAAAGCTTTTCAAAACGCTTCTTCATCCACATCAAGGGAAAAACAGCAAAGTGAGAAAAAAGAAACCCTCATCCAAGGATCACACCAAAGTTAAGAAAATGCAATGAAAAACTTATGTGTGAAATGTGACGTGGTTGTCAAAAGTCCACTGGAAAACTTTTGATGTGAGTTTATGGATGAATCCCTAGCACAACAACGGCAGCATCATAGTCCCAAGTGTCCAAAGTCATGACTGGCGTACTGGTAATAAAATAAAAATACAGAAGAGCAAAAAAAAAAAAGATGTGGAGCTTGATATCAACTTGCTGTCCACATGTCATTCAACTTTTCGTATTTTGTTTTTTGTTAATGTCTGAGTGAAGTTATTTTAAAGAAATTATTAAATGGTCCAAAAATGTCATTTTATAAATCAATTTCAATATTTATGTTTACGTAAAGGTTAATGTGACTATAAATTGCTTTCAAGGGACCATATTTTGGAAACTAAAGAATGAGGATGTATATAATGGCACAATATTAAGACGATTTCAGTTTTCTTTGAACAAGGTAATTTTATAGCAAGATAAATTAATGGAATTAAATTTGAAGGGGCAAAGTTTTAGTGCGAACCATATATTGTTACCATTACGATTATTGTTATACCCTCCACCTTACACGGATGAAAAAAGACTGTTTTTCATATGTTTGGGTGTTAAAATTATATGTTTGGAACACAAATTTTTTAACTCAATATTTTTATGTGCAAGCATATAATATTCATAAACAAGCATAACATGTTTGGGACATATACATATGTTAATATCTTAGAACATATAATGTTTGGGACATAAAATTTTTGTAAATATAATATGTTTGGATTCAAACATATACTAATTTAGAAACATATATGTATTTACAACGAGAGATCTAGAGAATATGCTGCAAGTAAAAGAATGGAAGTAATCCATTGGCGACTTAAAAATATATGAGTATTTACGTACAGTTGTGCTCAAAATAATAGTAGTGCTGTGCTGAATTTTTTTTTTCTACCTCTTCTATTCCTTCTATATCATTGCTTGGAGTGTGCATAATAAAAAAATACCGTTGGTTTAACTTCCGATGCTATTGTTGTTGTAAAAAAATCGACATAAGAAGAATCCCTTTGCAAGCTCCAAAACAAATAAAAGGGTTATAAGCTAGCTTACAAACAATTAAAAGACGAAAATAATTTAGCCGTCCATAGTCCAAGAAAAGTCACTCTCCTTTCAAAAAAAAACATGTATCGAAAAGAATAAAGTATGCCCAAGAGGATTTCCATTGGTCAGTACAGAAATGGAGGAACATTCCCCAGTAGAGAAATGGAGGAACATTGGATGGATGAGTCAAAAATGGTGCTTTATGATTGAAGAGGATCCCGTCTATATGTTCGGCAACCTAAAAACACTGAGTACAGTACCAATTTTACGACAAAAACTGTAAATCACGATGGTACTTTAATTTATTTGCTACTACTATTATTTTGAGCGCAGCTGTATATATACGTATATACACTAAGAAAATTTCATTACATTTTTTTTCTACCAGTGTATGCACAAAATGAAACATAATTTGTTTGAACAATACAAACAATATTTTGTTTGGACCAATCATGAAAATATATATACTTGAAACATAATGTGTTTGGGTTATATGCTACAGAAGCGATTTTTTTTGAGGGTGTAAACTGCCTATTTATCAACCCCCATGATAAATAGGCAGTTTATGGCCAAATTTGGAAAAATCGGGGGAAACATATATATGGGAGCTATATCTAAATCTGAATCGATTTCAATGAAATTTTTCACATACAGTAAGTACTTTAAAGGACTGAATCTAGCCAAATTTGGAAAAATAGGGGGAAACATATATATGGGAGCTATATCTAAATCTGAACCGATTTCGATGAAATTTTACACATACAGTAAGTACTATAAAGGACTGGATCTAGCCAACTTTGAGTAAGATTAATTAATGAATATGGGTTTTACGGTCAAATTTGGAAAAATCGAGTAAAACATATATATGGGAGCTATATCTACATCTGAACCGATGAATATTTTCAAATACAGTTAGTTGGCTATATGTTAAATATCATATATAGCCAACTTTGAATACAATACGATAAATAAGGGTTTTACCGATACATTTGACAAAATCGGGCGATACATATATATGGGAGCTAAAGTTAAAACTGAACCGATTTCGATGATTTTTGGAACATATTGTAAGTACTTCAAAAGATTAGAGTAAGCCAAATTTAAGTTAGATCGGATGATTAATAGGGGTTTTATAATCTAATTTTGGGACAATCGGGGGACACATAACTATATATGAGAGCTATATCTGAATCTGAACCGATTTCAATGAAATTTTCCAGACTTGAAGGGTGATTAAAAACATTCCTTTGTGCTAAATTTGACGACGATCAGTTAGGTAAAAAAGTGCAACGTGACCCCTTTTGTCGAAATCGGGCGATACACATATATGGGAGCTATATCTAAATTTCGGTCCTCAAAATGCCAGATATGCCTAACGTAGTGGATTACACTTTGGCGAGTCCACTTTTCGACAAAAAGTTTGAGACTCTAATCCCCAACAGTGAGGCGTGGTGCACACGGACCCCGGGGAATAAACAATATATAGATTTCTACACTGATAGCTCCAAATTGGATGGACAAGTGGGGTTCGGAGTATATTCTAATGATCTGGAACTTCGAATAGCGAAAAGATTACCTAATCACTGTAGTGTTTTTCAGGCTGAAATATTAGCAATAAGAGAAGTGGTGAATTGGCTGAGAAGTAATGCTCCAAACAATATTGGCATTAATATATACTCAGACAGTCAACCTGCAATAAAATCCTTGGACTCTGTGTTCCTCAACTCGAAAACGGCCATCGACTGCCGCAAATCTCTCAATGAGATGGCTGAGCAGCACAATATTCACCTAATATGGGTGCCTGGCCACAGGAACATACCGGGGAACTGCGAAGCAGATTAGCTAGCAAGGCTAGGAACTACCTTACATATTCCAGGGGAACTAGAATCTGTTGGTGTGCCTCTGGCTACCTGCAAGCTCTTACTGCGTGAGAAGGCTGTCATGATGGCAAATGTTCGATGGGAGAATTGTAAGGGTTGTAACGACACCAAGCAAATATGGCCCCATTTAAACTTGAACCGCACACTAGATATGCTAGTGTTCTCGAGACGCCAGATTTCACTCCTGATATCTGCTATAAGGGGTCGCTGCCTGATAGGCGATTTTGCAAAAACTATTGGTGCGAAGTATAATGACTATTGTATGAGCTGTCATGATGCGGAGGAAAAAGAATCAATTAAACACCTCTTGTGTGAGTGTCCTGCATTTTGTGTAAAGCGCAAGCAACTTTTAGGAGCATTTAGCTTCAGATTACTGGCGGATCTGGAAAACGTTAACTTAAGCAGTCTGCTAATGTTTTTGGAACAATCTGGTTGGTTCAGCGAAGAAAAATAATCGAGAAGGTTCAGCGGTTAAAAGTAGAAGTGCCCATATGTAATAGGTACTTTTAGTTAATGTGGTATCACAATGGACTGAATAGTCTAAGTGAGCCTGAATCTTAATCGGGCTGCCACTTTAACCTAACCTAACCATATCTAAATTTGGTCGTTTTTTTTTCAAATTCAACCAAGTTTTTTCTGCCGCCAAAAAACTCCAAGTCAGTAATATTTCTAATACACTGAAAAAACAGTGGACCCACCAGGAAAAAAATTGTTGTTAATTTAAAAAAAATAAGTTTTTAGAAAATTTTAACTAAACAGTATTACAAACGCAAATATGACAAAAAAAGTAAATAATTTTCGACAAATTCAAGAAAATTCATTAGATATAATTAGTTGTTTTATACCCTCCACCATAGGATGGGGGTATATTAACTTTGTCATTCCGTTTGTAACTCAACGAAATATTGCTCTAAGATCCCATAAAATATATATATTCTGGGTCGTGGTGAAATTCTGATTCGATCTAAGCATGTTCGTCCGTCCGCCCGTCTGTTGAAATCACGCTAACTTCCAAACGAAACAAGCTATCGACGTCAAACTTGGCACAAGTAGTTGTTATTGATGTAGGTCAGATGGTGTTGCATATAGGCCATATTGGTCCACTTTTACGTATAGCCTCCATATAAACGGAACACCAGATTTGGTTTGCGGAGCCTCTAAGAGAAGTCAATTTCACCCAACCACCATGAAATTTGGTACATGGTGTTAGTATATGGTCCCTAACAACCATGAAAAAATCGGTCCATATCGGCCCATAAATATATATAGCCCCCATATAAACCGGATCCTCTAAGAGAAGTAAATTTCATCCGATTCAGTTGGTACATGGTGTTAGTATATGGTCTCCAACAACCATGCAAAAACTGGTCTACATCGGTTCATAATTATATATAGTCCCATATATACCGATCCCCAAATTTGGCTTGCGGGTCCTCTAAGAGAAGTAAATTTCATACGATTCGGTTGAAATTTGGTACGTGGTGTTAGTATATGGTCTCCAAAAACCATGCAAAAATTGGTCTACATCGGTTCATAATTATATATAGTTCCATATATACCGATCCCCGAATTTGGCTTGCGGATCCTCTAAGAGAAGTATATTTCATCCGATCCGGCTGAAATTTGGTACATGGTGTTAGTATATGGTCCCTAACAACCGTGCAAAAAACGGTCCATATCGGCCCTTAAATATATGCAGCCCCCATATAAACCGATCCCCAACTTTGGCTTGCGGATCCTCTAAGAGAAGCAAATTTCATCCGATCTGGCTGAAATTTGGTACATGGTGTTAGTATACTGCCTCTAACAACCATGCAAAAATTGGCCTATATCGGTCCATAATTATATATAGCCCCATATAAACCGATCTCCAGATTTGGTTTGCTGATCCTCTAAGAGAAGCAAATTTCATCCGATCCGGTTGAAATTTGGTACGAGGTGTTAGTAAATGGTCTCTACCAACCATGCAAGAATTGGTTCATATCGGTCCATAATTATAAAGTAATCCCATCACCAGATTTGGCCTCTGGAACCTCTTTTCTTACTATAGAAAATTTTGTCAGAATTTTCTTACTATAGGAAATGTTGTCAAAATTTTATTTCTATAGAAAATTTTGTCAAAATTTTCTTACTATAGAAAATGTTGTCAAAATTTTCTTACTACAAATAAAATTTATTTGTATGGAAAATTTTGTCTAAATTTTATTTCTGTAGAATTTTTTTTTAATTGTATTCCTATAGAAAATGTTGTAAAATTTTTATTTCTATATAAAAATTTTATCAAAATTGTATTTCTATAAATTTTATTTTTATATTTTATTTCTATAGAAAATTTTGTCAAGATTTTATTTCTATAGGAAATTTTATCAAAATTTTATTTTATCGAAAATTTTGTCAAAATTTTATTTCAATATAAAAATTTTGTCAAAATTTTATTTCAATATAAAAATTTTATCAAAATTTTATTTCTATAGAAAATTTTATTTCAATATAAAAATATTATCAAAATTTTATTTCTATAGAGATTTTTATCAAATTTTTATTTCTATATAAAAATTTTATCAAAATTTTATTTCTATAAATTTTTTCAAAAAATTTTTTCTATAGAAAATTTTGTCAAAAAGTTATTTTTATATATTTTTTTTAATTGAATTATATACGTATTGAATCGTTTTTTTTTGTTTAATATCCCAGCAAAAACTCCTATTAACAGGTATGAGTATAAGTATGCCTGCGCCAAATTGGTAACAACTTCCTCGTACATATATCAGTAGTAATACTTTTACACGGGCATGACATTGGAGGAAAGTACTTCCGTGCAAGCATACCAGCAGTCGAAAAATAAGTACTTCTTCGCAAGCATACCAGCTCTCCACAAATAATATCTTTACCATAATGATACCCAAAAAGTGCGAACTTACCCCTGTTGTTTTGTAATCCAACACGCTCCACGACATGGATCTATTCAATGATGTTATTTTGTAATATAAATTATGTACTATACAACTTTAGAAAACAAAGGTATATTTTATTGGCAATTTTTTCTGAAATGTAATTTGGCATTACTTATCGCTACTATTAACGGTGTCCACTGTAGAGCCGAACCCGGACCCCAAGATATGATTTTGATTACCGGTATTAATAGAAAAAATCACTTTTTGCCTACACAGGTAAGTTATTATTTTTAAATCCCAGGTAATACTGCAAGTAGTAACTTTTTGATTACCCGTATTACTGAAAGAATCACTAGTGTTCACCCAGTTTTTGCTGGGATATACCCCATATTATATATAGCCCCCATATAAACCGATCCCCAGATTTGGTTTGCGGAGCCTCTTAGAGAAGCAAATTTCATCCGATCCAGTTGAAATTTGGTACGAGGTGTTAATAAATGGTCTCTACCAACCATGCAAGAACTGGTTCACATCGGTCCATAATTATATATAGCCCCCATACAAACCGATCACCAGATTTGGGCTCCGGAACCTCTTTTCTTACTATAGAAAATTTTGTCAGAATTTTCTTACTATAGAAAATTTTGTCAAAATTTTATTTCTATAAAAAATTTTGTCAAAATTTTCTTACTATAAATAAAATTTATTTGTATGGAAAATTTTGTCAAAATTTTCTTTCTTTAGAATTTTTTTTTTGTAATTGTATTTCTATAGAAAATTTTGTCAAAATTTTATTTCTATAGAAAATTTTATCAAAATTTTATTTCAATATAAAAATATTATCAAATTCCTATTTCTGTGTAAAATTTTGTCAAATGTTTATTTCTATATAAACATTTTATCAAAATTTTATTTCTATAAATTTTGTCAAAATATTATTTCTATAAATTTTGTCAAAATATTATTTCTATCGAAAATTTAGTAAAAATTGTATTTCTATAGAAAATTTTGTAATACTTGTATTTCTATAGAAAATTTTGTAAAAATTGTATTTCGGTAGAAAATTTTGTCAAAATTTTATTTCTATAGAAAATTTTGTCAAAATTTTATTCCTATAGAAAATTTTGTCAAAATTTTATTTCTATAAAAAAAAATTTTCAAAATTTTATTTCTATAGAAAATTTGTCAAAATTTTATTTCAATATAAAAATTTTATCAAAATTTTATTTGTATAGAAAATTTTATTTCAATATAAAAATATTATCAAAATGTTATTTCTGTAGAAAATTTTGTCAAAATTTTATTTCTGTAGAAATTTGTATTTCTATATAAAAATTGTATCAACATTTTTTCAAAATATTATTTCTATAGAAAATTTTGTCAAAATTTTATTTCTATATTTTTTTTTTAATTGAATTATATACGTATTGAATCGGTTTTTTTTTGTTTGTTTAATATATACCCCGTATGGACTAACTTACAATTTAGAAGACGGTGTTAAGAAGTTTTAAGATACGTTGCCATCGCAAGTGTTACCGCAAAGTTATTCGATTGTGGATGACAGTCTGTAGTAGAAGTTTCTACGGGTACATAAGATTCGGCCTGGCCGAATTTACGACCGTATATACTTTTTTTTATTTAGAGTAGGCACATTTTTTGGCAGATCAATGTTGTTATACCCTGACCACTATGAGGTTTAATAAAGCTGACGGAAATATCATTGTGAAATTGGTAACATTTCGTGTCAGCTACCGTATATGTCATATTCCTTCACACACCACAGATTAGTCCAGGTACATGTTGGAACCAGTGACACACCTGCAGAGTCTTCGATGGTTCTTTATTCAATTTCCACAATTTGTCCAACCATAGCCATAGCCATCATCATCATCAACTCTAGCCTTCTAACTTTTAAATTCACATATTCAACGTCCTTGTCACATCAGGTTCTCTCCGAACAAATAGAATGGAGTACCCATAATAATAAAATACTTAAAATGAAAGTTTTCCATATTTTTTCGCCTTGAAGTTTTTGTTTTCTTTTTTGACATTTGTCCGTTTAAGTTGTCAATGTCCATTGGAGTTGGGTTTTTACTTCAATATGTGTGCGTGTGTTTGTGAAGGGAAACTTTTTCGAAACAGATGATTTCCTTCTCTTGTTGTTGTTAGTGTCATGTGCTGTATTGTGGGAGTTAAACTTTAAAGTTCGAAGGTTTTGTTGTTTTTTTTTCTTGTTTGCTCAGAACCATATTCCACTAACTGACTATAGTGCAAAATCTGTTTATTGGTTGCTGATGTATTTCTTCGTTGCTTGAAGCTGCTGTGCCACATTTCGAAATTTTTGATGTTGACATCAACGACGACGATGCTGCTGCTGTTGCTGCTCTAGCTATACCTCACAATGGACATTGAATGTCTTACTTTACTAAGTTGTTGTGGTGATGGTCCTGGTCATCATCCTTGATGTACTGCTTTCCCGCATAGTGTTTGTTATGCCCATAGTTGTCCATCCTCTGGTCGCCTCAAGTCCTGAGTGAGAGAGTTTGTTTGTCCACAACATTGTTGTTGGCTTTCTTTTTTTTGTATTTCTTTCACTTTAGCCCACTTATCATCCCCGGTGACACTTAATAATTTTCTTCTACTCTTTAATGTTGTCAGTATTTATTTTATTTTTCCATCATGCAGCTCAAACAATAACTAGGGTTAGAATAAAAATTTTGGAAATAATTCTCTTTTTTTGGAATAATTCTGCAACTTTTGAACGAATAAAGATGTCAATATAATTTTTCTTTTTTGAAAGCTGAAGTGTTTCTCTCTAAGTTTGTAAGTGCCTCCCTAGTGGATCCACGGGCTGGCCTGTAATCGTTGAAAGCTGGCAACCTCGGGGGTATCAAATTTTGTTTTAGCTTTCAAATCCGCAATTATGAAGCGATTTCGATGATCTTTGCTAGATATAACTTGTAAAACCCTTCAAAAAGGTTTTCAAAATTTTAGCAAAGTGGGACCGGTATTTTGAACCTACAGGGTCCGTTTTTGGGCCGAAACTTGCTTTTATTTATTACCTGCAATCCTTATAAAATTCTACGAATTTGAGAATTTGCATACGTATGTGTTCTAGATTAAAATTGTAAACTCCACAATTTAGAATTTCATAAAAATACAGAATTTTGAAAATTTTTTTCGAAAAAGACACCTAGTTTCTATATATTTCCCAATTTTTTATATATATTTCCCAATCTTTTCTTTTCTTATAGAACACCAAATAAAGATACCTTTGAAGCTTTTCTCGGTTATTTTGTTCAAGTACCCAGGAAAAAAATTTGGACGTTCTTCTAAAGCAGTGTTGCCAGGTGATTTTTGATTCTTCCCCCCAAATCTTAAGAAAAAAACCCCTAAATTGGTCTTGACTTTTTTCAAAAACCACCAAAAAATTTAAGAATGTTAATAAGTCAAAAAGGTGTCCCAAATTTCGTTAAAAAATCCTGCAATGATACACTTAACAAATTAAATTTAACACAAATATATATACTGAACGAGTTTTTTTCTGAAGAACAAAATTTCTTTTGAAGTAAATAACAAGTAAGGAAAGTCTAAAGTCGGGCGGGACCGACTATATTATATCCTGCACCACTTTGTAGATCTAAAATGCACTAGGGTGGAACACAATTTTAGTAAATAAAAAATATGGGAAACATTTAAATCGGAAGCAATTTTAAGGAAACTTCGCAAAAGTTTATTTATGATTTATCGCTCGATATATATGTATTAGAAGTTTAGGAAAATTAGAGTCATTTTTACAACTTTTCGACTAAGCAGTGGCGATTTAACAAGGAAAATGTTGGTATTTTGACCATTTTTGTCGAAATCAAAAAAACATATATATGGCAGCTATATCTAAATCTGAACCGATTTCAATCAAATTTGGCACTCATGACTATATTACTAGTTGTACTCCTAGTGCAAAATTTCAACCAAATTGGGCCAAAACTCTGGCTTCAGTGGCCATATAAGTCCATATCGGGCGAAAAATATATATGGAAGCTATATCTAAATCTAAACCGATTTCAATCAAATTTGTCACACATGACTATACTACCAATTGTACTCCTTGCGCAAAATTTCAAGCTATTCGGGATATAACTCTGGCTTCTGGGTCCATATAAGTGCATATCGGGCGAAAGATATATATGGGAGCTTTATCTAAATCTGAATCGATTTCAACCAAATTTGGCACGCATAGCTACAATGCTAAATCTACTCCCTGTGGAAAATTTCAACCAAATTGGGCCAAAACTCTCGCTTTTAGGACCATATTAGTCCATATCGGGCGAAAGATATATATGGGAGCTATATCTAAATCTGAACCGATTTCGATCAAATTTTGCACACTTGACTATACTACTAATTGTACTCCTAGTGCAAAATTTCAACTAAATTCGGCGAAAAATCTGGCTTCTGGGCCATATAAGTCCATATCGGGCGAAAGATATATATGGGAGCTATATCTAAATCTGAACCGATTTCAATCAAATTTTGCACACTTGACTATACGACTAAGTGTTATGTTTGTACAAAATTTCAAGCAAATCGGTATAAAACTCTGGCTGCTGGGTCCATATAAGTGCATATCGGGCGAAAGATATATATGGGAGCTACATCTAAATCTGAACCGATTTCTTCCAAAATCAATAGGTTTCTATTCTGACCCAAATTAGGAACATGTGCTAAATTTGAAGGCGATTGGACTTAAATTGCGACCTAGACTTTAATCACAAAAATGTGTTCACAGACAGACGGACGGACGGACAGACGGACATGGTTATATCGACTCAGGGAACCACCCCGAGAATTATTGCCAAAGACACCATGTGTCTATCTCGCCTCCTTCTGGGTGTTACAAACATATGCACTAACTTATAATACCCTGTTCACAGTGTGGCGCAGGGTATAAAAATCAGTAGATAACATCATTATACCACTTTTCACAAATTCTGGTTTATTTGTCTAAAATTTCGTTCCTGAGGAAAGTAATTTTTCTATGGGTATAATAATACAAAATGTATATCAATATAAAGAGCTTGTATTTAAGAACATGGGTTGATTTCCCTCATTTTTTTTCAAAATTCATGCCAGAATTGTTCCAAATTTTGTTGTTCCACTTTATAGGGTCTACAATAATTTTTTACCCCCAAAAATCCCCCCAAATAAATGTTACCCCTAAAAATCTCCCTAAACGTGTAAAAAACCCCTGGCAACACTGTTCTAAAGGCACAACTTTAGAAGCACTTACAAAAACGGTCTCCCAAAGATGTTCTTTATTTTAACTGCACAGGAAGTTAATTTGAGTAAATTTTTTATAACTTGTGTTTTTTTTCATATATTTAATGGGAAATTTTAAATTTTTTGTTTCAATTAGATTACAAACAGATTAAAAATTAATAAAGTGGTACAAATTTTTTAAAATTTTCCGAAAAAAATGCTAAATCCAATCTGAAAAAATTGTGAATTTTTTAAAATATTTGAAGTCAAACGTTTCAGACAAACGTTAGAATCCATTAAAAATTATAAAAAATTATAAAAATTATTTATTTGACAAAATATTTGACAAAAAGGTTTCAACATCTTACCGGTAACAACTGAGAAATATGCAAATTACAAAAAATTACTTTTTTTAAAATATGTCCCCACTTTGGGGATTTTGGGGATTTTTGATACCAATTTTGGGAATTCAGACATAATGTCTTAAAACAATTTTCCCTGCAAAACACAATAAAAATCGTAATGATGTCATAATTAGTTCAAAAGTTATATAGATTTCAATTCATATTTTTAATGCTGAAAAATATGCAAATTACAAAAAATTACTTTTTTTAACATATGTCCCCACTTTGGGGATTTTTGATACCAATTTTGGGAATTCAGCATTATGCCTTAGAACAATTTTCCCTGCAAAACATAATAAAAATCGTAATGATATCATAATTAGTTCAAAAGTTTTATAGATTTCAATTCATATTAATAATTCCCCCTCAAAAAAAATTGATTTTTTTAATGGTTCCTTGGGACATTTTTATACCCTGCGCCGCACTGTATTATAAGTTAGTCCATGGTATTATAAGTTAGTCCATATGTTTGCAACGCCCAGAAGGAGACGAGATAGACACATGGCGTCTTTGGCAATAATGCTCAGGGTGGGTCCTTAAGTCGATCTAGCCATGTCCGTCCGTCTGTCTGTGAACACATTTTTGTGATCAAAGCCTAGGTCGCAGTTTAAGTCCAATCGCCTTAAAATTTGGCACAAGTTTCTGATTTGGGTCAGAATAGAACCCTATTGAGTTTGGAAGAAATCAGCTCAAATTTAGATATAGCTCCCATATATATCTTTCGCCCGATATGCACTTATATGGACCCACAACCAGAGTTTTACCCTGATTTGCTTGAAATTTTGCACCAGGAGAACAATAAGTACTAAAGTCAGGTGTGCCAAATTTGATTGAAATCGGTTCAGATTTAGATATAGCTCCCATATATATCTTTCGCCCGATTTTCGGTCATATGACCACAGAGTTCATAGTTGAATCGCCACTGCTAAGTCGAAAACTTGTAAAAGTGACTCAAATTTTGCTTTATTTCTAATACACATCTATCGACCGATAAATCATAAATACACTTTTGCGAAGTTGTGTCAAAATTGGTTCAGATTCAAATGTTTCCCATATTTATACCCTGGGCCACACTGTGGAACAGGGTATTATAAGTTAGTTCATATGTTTGTAACACCCAGTAGGAGACGAGATAGACACATGGTGTCATTAGCGTAGCTAGACAATTTTCCTAGGGGGGGGGCTATAGCCCCCCTAGCTAAAAATTTATTGACTGAACTTATAGGTTCAATTAATGTTTTATTTCATAAAATTTAATAAAAAATTAGACATCAAAATAACTCGACAATTAATTTATGATAAAGCAACTAAAAGTAGTTCCACACTTTTCCCAGCAAAAAATTGTGAGTTGTTCTAAAGGCACAACTTTAAAAGTACTTCCAAAAATGTCCTCAATTATTTTAACTACACAGGAAGTTTTTTACTTAATTTTTTTTTTTTCATATTTTAATGTGTAATTTTTTGTTTTCTTTTTATTTCAAATAGTTTAAAAAAAGAGTAAGAATAAATAAATTGGTACAAATTATTCAAATTTTGTCACAAAACTGCTAAATCCATTATAGAAAAATCGATAATTTTGGAAATTATTCGAGGAAAAACCTTTCAAACAAGCGTCAGAATGCATTAAAAATCATAAAAACAATATAAAAAATAATTATTTGGGAAAATATAACAACATTTTTTAATTCACATTCAAAACACTGAATTTGGATCACAACTTAAGAAGTGATGCAAATTCATTGCAACGGCTGTTGAAACGGTGGGCATTTGTCCTATGACAAGCTCATATTACATTCATTGCTTCTCCGCCAATTTTGCACCACTTCTAGACCAAAAAGAACATTTTCACTACTTTTTTGGCAACGCTTTTTCGCAGCATTATTAAGATATTAATTTATGAAAGAATAGTTTTAATATCAATTACTATTTTTTTAATTAAATTGACTAAACTAAATCAATCATAAGTTCAACCACATCTTTATTTCATGTGCGTGAAGATAAATTGTAAATTTAACTAGTCGAGACACAAACCAGGTAGTTTTTGCCTGCGCACCTAATGGGTTAATTACAATTTGGGGAGATAAAATATTTAATGAAATTCAGCACTTTCCAACATATTTGCGCAAAATATTTTGGTATTAAACGAAAGATCTTGACAAGTACTATAAATGCAAGTGGTTGTCATGTTCGAAAGCGTCCCATAAATGTTAGTTTTGCAGCTATATTTTAAAAGTCAGTTTGTCCAACTTGAAATAAAGTTAAACTACGCCCACTGTGCAAAACCTGCTCTAGATTTTTTGGTATCAAATGAAAGCTCTTGACGAGTACTATAAATCCAAGTGGTTGCTATATTCGAAAGCATCACAGAAATATCGATTTTTATCAAAAAGAAACTTAGTTTGCACGAAGTTACAATATAGGACACCCGTGCCCACTGTGCAAAACCTGCTCTCGATTTTTTGGTATCAAATGAAAGCTCTTGATGAGTACTACAAATGCAAGTAGTTTTTATTTTCTAAAACATCCCAGAAATGTAGGTTTTTGTTAATTTTTTTAAAATTTAATCGCCACAATTTGAAATAAAACTGAAATGCGCCCACTGTGCAATACCTGCTCTAGATTTTTTGGTATCAAATGAAAGCTCTTGATGAGTACTATAAATCCAAGTGGTTGTTATATTCAAAAGCATCATAAAAATATCGATTTTTATAAAAAAGAAAATTACTTTTTTAGAATTTCAAAAAAAGTGCACATTGGCCCACTGTGCAACACCTGCTCTACGGTGTTTGGTATCAAATGAAAACTCTTGATGAGTACTATAAATGCAAGTGGTTTTTATTTTCGAAAGTTTCCCAAAAAAAATTCTTTTAAGCAAAAGTAAAATTAATTTGCGAAATTTTAGAAAATATCGCACCAGCGCCCACTGTGCAAAACCTGCTCTAGATTTTTTGGTATCAAATGAAAGCTCTTGACGAGTACTATAAACGCAAGTGGTTCTCATGTTCGAAAGCATCATAGAAATATCGATTTTTATCAAAAATATAATTAATATGTCAGAATTTAAAATATAGTGCACGCGGGCCCACTGTGCAATACCTGCTCTAGATTTTTTGGTATCAAATGAAAGCTCTTGATGAGTACTATAAATCCAAGTGGTTGCTATATTCGAAAGCATCACAGAAATATCGATTTTTATCAAAAAGAAACTTAGTTTGCACGAAGTTACAATATAGGACAGCCGTGCCCACTGTGCAAAACCTGCTCTAGATTTTTTGGTATCAAATGAAAGCTCTTGACGAGTACTACAAATGCAAGTAGTTTTTATTTTCTAAAACATCCCAGAAATGTAGGTTTTTGTTAATTTTTTAAAATTTAATCGCCACAATTTGAAATAAAACTGAAATGCGCCCACTGTGCAATACCTGCTCTAGATTTTTTGGTATCAAATGAAAGCTCTTGATGAGTACTATAAATCCAAGTGGTTGTTATATTCAAAAGCATCATAAAAATATCGATTTTTATAAAAAAGAAAATTACTTTTTTAGAATTTCAAAAAAAGTGCACATTGGCCCACTGTGCAACACCTGCTCTACGGTGTTTGGTATCAAATGAAAACTCTTGACGAGTACTATAAATGCAAGTGGTTTTTATTTTCGAAAGAGCTTTCATTTGATACCAAAAAATCTAGAGCAGGTTTTGCACAGTGGGCGCTGGTGCGATATTTTCTAAAATTTCGCAAATTAATTTTACTTTTGCTTAAAAGAATTTTTTTTGGGAAACTTTCGAAAATAAAAACCACTTGCATTTATAGTACTCATCAAGAGTTTTCATTTGATACCAAACACCGTAGAGCAGGTGTTGCACAGTGGGCCAATGTGCACTTTTTTGAAATTCTAAAAAAGTAATTTTCTTTTTTATAAAAATCGATATTTTTATGATGCTTTTGAATATAACAACCACTTGGATTTATAGTACTCATCAAGAGCTTTCATTTGATACCAAAAAATCTAGAGCAGGTATTGCACAGTGGGCGCATTTCAGTTTTATTTCAAATTGTGGCGATTAAATTTTAAAAAAATTAACAAAAACCTACATTTCTGGGATGTTTTAGAAAATAAAAACTACTTGCATTTGTAGTACTCGTCAAGAGCTTTCATTTGATACCAAAAAATCTAGAGCAGGTTTTGCACAGTGGGCACGGGTGTCCTATATTGTAACTTCGTGCAAACTAAGTTTCTTTTTGATAAAAATCGATATTTCTGTGATGCTTTCGAATATAGCAACCAATTGGATTTATAGTACTCATCAAGAGCTTTCATTTGATACCAAAAAATCTAGAGCAGGTATTGCACAGTGGGCCCGCGTGCACTATATTTTAAATTCTGACATATTAATTATATTTTTGATAAAAATCGATATTTCTATGATGCTTTCGAACATGAGAACCACTTGCGTTTATAGTACTCGTCAAGAGCTTTCATTTGATACCAAAAAATCTAGAGCAGGTTTTGCACAGTGGGCGTAGTTTAACTTTATTTCAAGTTGGACAAACTGACTTTTAAAATATAGCTGCAAAACTAACATTTATGGGACGCTTTCGAACATGACAACCACTTGCATTTATAGTACCTGTCAAGATCTTTCGTTTAATACCAAAATATTTTGCGCAAATATGTTGGAAAGTGCTGAATTTCATTAAATATTTTATCTCCCCAAATTGTAATTAACCCATTAGGTGCGCAGGCAAAAACTACCTGGTTTGTGTCTCGACTAGTTAAATTTACAATTTATCTTCACGCACATCTTTATTTCATAAATATCTGACTTCAAACATTGCCATCGGCAACTGCTACCACAACCCAAGTAATTCGATTGTTCATGAAAGTATTTAGCGGAACTTTGTGCGATTGTATTGTTTAATTTTTATAAAAATTAAAAAAACTATTGACATTTATTGAAAATTTTTATAAAAATTAATTTTTAAGTTTTTTTAAATTTTGTTTAATTTTTATAAAAATTAAAAAACTATTGACATTTATTGAAAAATGGAAAATCATAAATAGAGTTTCAAATTCTGGGGGGGGGGCTAAAATTTTTCTGGGGGGGCTAAAATTTTTCTGGGGGGTCTAAGCCCCCTCCCCAGAGGCCTTCCTACGCTTATGCAGGGTGTCTTTGGCAATAATGCTCAGGGTGGGTCCCTGAGTCTCCGTCCGTCTGTCTGTGAACACATTTTTGTGATCAAAGTCTAGGTCGCAATTTAAGTCCAATCGCCTTCAAATTTTGCACATGTTGCTAATTTGGGTCAGAATAGAACCCTATTGATTTTGGAAGAAATCGGTTCAGATTTAGATATAGCTCCCATAGATATCTTTCGCCCGATATGCACTTATAATGATCCAGAGACCAGAGTTTTATCCCGATTTGCTTGAAATTTTGCACGAGGAGTACAATTGGTAGTATAGTCATGTGTGCAAAATTTGATTGAAATCGGTTCAGATTTAGATATAGCTCCCATGTATATCTTTTACCCGATATGGACTTATATGGCCCCAGAAGCCAGAGTTTAGGCCCAATTTGGTTGAAATTTTGCACATGGAGTACAATTAGTAGTATAGTCAAGTGTAAAAAATTTGATTGAAATCGGTTCAGATTTAGATATAGCTCCCATATATATCTTTCGCCCGATATGAACTAATACGGTCCCAGAAGCCAGAGTTTTACCCCAATTTGGTTGAATATTTGCACAGCGAGTAGGATTAGCATTGTAGCTATGCGTGCCAAATTTGGTTGAAATCGGTTCAGATTTAGATATAGCTCCCATATATATGTTTTTCTGATTTCGACAAAAACGGTCAAAGTACCAACATTTTCCTGCTTAGTCGAAAAGTTGTAAAAATGACTCTAATTTTCCTAAACTTTTAATACATATATATCGAGCGATAAATCATAATTAAACTTTGCGAAGTTTCCTTAAAATTGCTTCAGATTTAAATTTTTCCCTTATTTATACCCTTCACCACTACTGTGGTACCGGGTATAATAAGTTTGTGCATTTGTATGTAACGCCAAGAAGGAAACGTCTGAGACCCATCGTTTAGTATAACGATCGTCTTAGAATTAAATTCTGAGTCGATTTAGCGATGTCCGTCTGTCTGTCTGTCCGTCCGTCTGTCTGTCTGTTCATGTATTTTTGTGCTCAAAGTATAGGTCGCAGTTTAAGTCCGATCGTTCTCAAATTTGGCATAGGGTCGTTTTTTGGAACAAAGACAATCGCTATTGATTCCGATATTCCTAAACCGATATTCCTAAAATTCCGTACATCAGAATATTTTATGAGTCTCGAGAAACTTGCGAAATATCAGCCAAATCGGTTCAGATTTAGATATAGGTCCCATATATAGCTTTCGCCCGATTTACACTCATTTGTCCACAGAGGCCAATTTTTTGCTCCGATTTAGTTGAAATTTTGCACAGGGAGTAGAATTAGCATTGTAGCTATGCGTGTCAAATTTGGTTGAAATCGGTTCAGATTTAGATATAGCTCCTATATATAGCTTTCGCCCGATTTACACTCAAATGACAACAGAGGCCAATTTTTTGCTCCGATTTAGTTGAAATTTTGCACAGGGGGTATAATTAGCATTGTATCTATGCGTGCCAAATTTGGTTGAAATCGGTTCAGATTTAGATATAGCTCCCATATATAGCTTTCGCCCGATTTACACTCATATGACCACAGAGGCCAAGTTTTAACTCCGATTTAGTTGAAATATTGCACAGGGAGTAGAATTAGCATTGTAGCTATGCGTGCCAAATTTGGTTGACATCGGTTCAGATTTAGATTTAGCTCCCATATATATGTTTTTATGATTTCGACAAAAATGGTCAAAATACCAACATTTTCCTTGTAAAATCGCCACTGCTTAGTCGAAAAGTTGTAAAAATGACTATAATTTTCCTAAACTTCTAATGCATATATATCGAGCGATAAATCATAAATAAACTTTTGCGAAGTTTTCTTAAAATTGCTCCAGATTTAAATGTTTCCCATATTTATACCCTTCACCACTACTGTGGTACCGGGTATAATAAGTTTGTGCATTTGTATGTAACGCCAAGAAGGAAACGTCTGAGACCCATCGTTTAGTATACCGATCGTCTTAGAATTAAATTCTGAGTCGATTTAGCGATGTCTGTCTGTCTGTCTGTCTGTCCGTCCGTCTGTCTGTCTGTTCATGTATTTTTGTGCGCAAAGTATAGGTCGCAGTTTAAGTCCGATCGTCCTCAAATTTGGCATAGGGTCGTTTATTGGAACAAAGACAATCGCTATTGATTTTGGAAAAAATCGGTTCAGATTTAGATATAGCTGCCATATATATTTTTCACCGATCTGGTCATAATTGGCGTGTATATCAGCCGATCTTCCTAAAATTCCGTACATCAGAATATTTTATGAGTCTCGAGAAACTTGCGAAATATCAGCCAAATCGGTTCAGATTTAGATATAGGTCCCATATATAGCTTTCGCCCGATTTACACTCATTTGCCCACAGAGGCCAATTTTTTGCTCCGATTTAGTTGAAATTTTGCACAGAGAGTATAATTAGCATTGTAGCTATGCGTGCCAAATTTGGTTGAAATCGGTTCAGATTTAGATATAGCTCCCATATATAGCTTTCGCCCGATTTACACTCATATGACCACAGAGGCCAAGTTTTAACTCCGATTTAGTTGAAATATTGCACAGGGAGTAGAATTAGCATTGTAGCTATGCGTGCCAAATTTGGTTGACATCGGTTCAGATTTAGATTTAGCTCCCATATATATGTTTTTATGATATCGACCAACATTTTCCTTGTAAAATCGCCACTGCTTAGTCGAAAATTTGAAAATATGACTCTAATTTTCCTAAACTTCTAATACATATATATCGAGCCATAAATCATAAATAAACTTTTGCGAAGTTTCCTTATAATTGCTTCAGATTTAAATGTTTCCCATATTTTTTTACTAAAATTGTGTTCCACCCTAATGCATTAGCCAACTTAAATTTTGAGTTTATAGATTTTGTAAAAGTCTATCCAATTCTGTCCAAATCGAGTGATATTTAAATGTATGTATTTGGGACAAACCTTTATATATAGCACCCAACACATTTGGCGGATATGATATGGTATCGAAAATTTAAATCTACAAAGTGGTGCAGGGTATTATATAGTCGGCCCCGCCCGACTTTAGACTTTCCTTATTTGTTTTTTACTAAAATTGTGTTCAACACTAGTGCATTAGCCAATTTAAATTTTGAGTCTATAGATTTTGTAAAAGTCTATCAAATTCTGTCCAAATCGAGTGATATTTAAATGTATGTATTTGGGACAAACCTTTATATATAGCACCCAACACATTTGGCGGATATGATATGGTATCGAAAATTTAGATCTACAAAGTGGTACAAGTTGGGTATAATATAGTCGGCCCCGCCCGACTTTAGACTTTCCTTACTTGTTTTTTACTAACATAGTGTACCATCCCAGGGCATTAGCCGACTTTGATTTTAAGTCTATAGATTATAAATTTTGTTCAGATGGAGTTAAATATATGTATTTGGGACAAAAACCTTTATATATAGCACCCAACACATTTGACGGATTTGATATAGTATCGAAAATGTAAATTTACAACATGGTGCAGGGTATAATATAGTCGGCCCCGCCCGACTTTAGACTGTCCTTACTTGTTTGCTTTTAAATTTGTGCCTTTGGAACAATTTCCAATTTTTTTTTGCTGGGAACAACAATCATTTGTCACATATTCAGTACTATACGAGGAGTGAGCAGTTGACCCCATATTTCATATATTTGGAAATTGCCTAAAACCCATCCTTAATTTCCCATACTATCCTCGCAAAAACACATACATTTGCCAAAGCCCACACAGGGAGTCACAACAATGACAAAAAAACCCACCAACTTTTAAGTTTTATAATAAATTTTAAAGGAAATGTCGTCCATAAATAAACAGTTGGACATCACTTTTAGCACAAGACAACCACATACTAAAACATGTCCACTCACACACACATACTCCTAAATGAAACACTTCATCTCACCTTTCGTTAGAAAAATATATAGAGAGCAGGAGGAAGAGTCAATGCATGCAAGTGTGTAGGTGTTTGTTTTTTTCCGTTTTTTGGAATCCTTGTATGTCCATCTAAGTTGTTGAGTAAAATGATGAAGGTGTCGCTTTGTAGTGGTGGAAAAAAAAATGAATGAGAAAAACTTCCACTTGACGTTTGTGTCAATGTGTCATCGTTGCAATATGACATTTACCCAGTAGTCGTCTTTATATCCCCCAGATACTTAATACTTATAGTTATAGGTCAGAGTTTGAATCGAATGTTTTTATATGTAGTTTAGACTGGATCATGAATGAAAACACACACACACTCATGTATATATGAATGATGATATAGGAATTTTTTGATTAGTATTTAAAAGTGGGCTAGTAATTTTTTGAGATGAATGAAAAGACAAAAAAAATCTTACCCATATATGGGGGTTACATCTACAATTTTATAGTTTTTCCTGTACACACGGCCGAAAGTTCGGGTACGTTAATCTTATGACGATCTGCACCATGAATTGCGTAGACGGCCAGGCCGAATCATTTGTACCTTCCACCATGGATTTCGTATTGACTTCTAAATTGTAAGTTAGTCCATATAGTTATATAAGCCTCTTTATTTATTGATCGAATTAAATGGGCGACTGGCCTATGGTCTGGTCTATACAAATAATTATGAACCGATAAGAACAAATATTCGCGTGATAAGTTGAGGGCCAAATTTCAACCGGATCGAATGAAATTTACTCCTCCAAGAGACCCTGGTTTATATGGGTGGCTATATAATTATGGACCGATATGGACCAAGTTTTGCATGTTTGTTAGAGGCATACACCAACATCGTGTACCAAATGTCAACAGGATTGGATGAAATTTACTCCTCCAAGGGGATCTAGTGGTCAAATCTAGGGATCGGTTTATATGGTGGTTATATCAATATGAACAGATATTGACCAATTATTGCATGGTTGTCCAAAATTTCAACCGGAGTGGATGAAATTTAAACCTCCGAGATAAAATCTGGGAATCGGTTTTATGGGAACTATATATAATTATGAACCGATATAAACCAATTTTTCCATGATTGTTAGATGGCATATGGTAACATCGCATACACAATTTTAACGGGATCGGATGTAATTTATACAACCAAGATACTCCAAAGAAAAATCAGGGGATTATATATAATTATGAACTGCCATCCGTTATCAACTTTCAATCTGATTGGATGAAATTTGAAACTCCAAGCCCAATCTAGAGGTCGGTTTATATGGGGGCTATACTTAAAAGTTATCGGATATGGCGCAGTTGCAATACCAACTACTTGTACAAAATTTCAAGCCGATAACTTGTTCCGTTCAGAAGTTAGCGTTACTTCATCAGACGGGCGGAGGGACATCGCTTAATCGACTTAGAATTTCACCACGACCTGAACACATATACTTTATAGGCTTTGAGGTCTATATTCCGACCACTATGTAGTTTAGCGTATAAACTTGTTCCGTTCAGAAGTTAACTTGTTCCGTTCAGAAGTTAGCGTTACTTCATCAGACGGGCGGAGGGACATCGCTTAATCGACTTAGAATTTCACCACGACCTGAACACATATACTTTATAGGCTTTGAGGTCTATATTCCGACCACTATGTAGTTTAGCGTATAAAAAGACACCGACGGCTTAGGGAGGAATATGCTATGGAACAGGGTATTATAATTTATTGCATATGTTTGCAACATCCAGAAGGAGATGAAATAGAGACACAATGTCTTTGGCAATATTGCTCTGGAACGGCCACTGAGTCGATCTAACCTTGTCCGTCTATCTGTGAATATGTTTTTGTGATCAAAGTCTAAGTCGCAGTTTTAGTACAATGGACATCAAATTTTTATGTATTTTAGATCAGAATAGAACCCTATTGATTTTGGAAGAAATCGGTTGAGATTTTCATATATCTCCCAAATAAATATATTTCGCCCGATTTGTACTTATAACATTTTAGCAATGTATACCAAATTTGTTTCGATTAAGATTCAGATATAGCTTCCATGTATATGTACGTCAAAGATTTCATGACCTTAAAATACGAATGCGAATTTAATTTAGCATAGAAGACGCATTTATCTGATATAAAGTTTATATAATTATCCAAATGTCTATAAACTTAAACTTTAAATGAAGTCGTTTTGTCCTTATAGTTAAAAGATTAGACTTAACAAGTATATACGGCCGTAAGTTCGGCCAGGCCGAATCTTATGTACCCTCCACCATGGATTACGTAGAAACTTCTACGAAAGACTGTCATCCACAATCGAATTACTTGGGTTGTGGTATCTTCTTAACATCGTTTTCTAAATTGTGAGTTAGTCCATACGTGGTATATATTTGACAAAAAAGGTATGTATAGGAAAGTCTACAAATTATTACGAATCGATATGGACATTTGCACGGTACGTAGAGAGCCAGAATTGAAATATTGGGTCGCTTATATGTGCGCAAAAAAATAATTTTTTCCTCACAAACGAAATTTTAGACAAACAAAGTTCGTTTCTCATTTGCTTTTCGCTGTAAGGAATTGTATTTGGAAGAAAAGTATACACTTTTTGTGATAAACGTTTATTCTTTTCCAGGATGTAAAAACAATTTCATAAAGACTAACTCAAAACAAGTGTATACAGCACTAAGTTCGGCCGGGCCGAATCTTAAATACCCACCACCATGAACCAAATATTAGGGTTTCCTTTGAAATTTCAGGAGGGCTTGAGGACTTGAGGACACTTCCCGAAGATAAATTTAAAGATTTCACCTATGAGGACTATATCAGATTCTGGATTTATAAGAACCATTTTTGTTTGAGTTTTAGAGAAACCATTAACATCTCTTGTAAGTGTGCAAGAAAATTATAAAATAACGTCTTGATTTGAAATCTTAAATCTGTAGAAGTAAAATCTGGAAATTTTACATTGAGTTTCAAGCAATTTTCATGATCAGTGCGCCTTCTACACCCTCAAGAAGTGAAGTCGGTCTATATGGAGGCATTACCAAATGGACCGATAAAAACTTAATCCGATACACGTTTTTGTGAGCCTAAAATACCAGAATATTTACAATTTCAGGAAATCAGATAAAAACTACGGTTTCTAGAAAGTCAAGGAGTTAAATCGGGAGATCGTTCTTATGGGGGCTATACTAAAGTATGGACCGATACTCACCGTTTTTGGCACACCTTTTTATGACCCGAAAATACCTCTAGATTTCCAATTTCAGGCAAAACTTCGGATTCTAGAGGCCCAACAAGTAAAATCGGGAAATCGGTCTATATGGGGGCTATACCAAAATATGGACCGTTACTCACAATTTTCGGTACACCTCTTTATGGTCCTAAAATACCTCTAGATTTCCAATTTCAGACAAATTGGATAAAAACTACGGTTTCTACAAGCAAAAGACCCCAAATCGGGAGGTCGTTTTATATGGGGACCATACCAAAACATGGACCGATATTCACAATTTTTGGAACACGTATTTATGGTCCTACAATACCTCTAGATTTCCAGATTTCCAGATTTCTAGATTTCTATAAGCCCAAGAAGTAAAATCGGGATATCGGTCTATATGGGGGCTATACCAAAATATGGACCAATACTCACAATTTTTGGCACACGTATTTGTGGTTCTACAATACCTCTAGATCTCCAATTTGAGGTAAATTTAATAAAAACTGCGGTTTCTATAGCCCAAGAAGTAAAATCGGGAGAACGGTCTATATGGGGGCTATACCAAACTATGGACCGATACTCACAATTTTTGGCACACGTATTTGTGGTTATACAATACCCCTAGATTTCAAATTTCAGGCAAATTGGATAAAAACTACGATTTCTATAAGCCCAAGACCCCAAATCGGGAGGTCGGTTTATATGGGGACTATATAAAATCCTGGACCATCTTCGAACTTGACCTGCCTGCAGACAAAAGACGAGTTTGTACAAAATTTCAGCACGATTGCTTAATTATTGGAGACTGTAGCGTGATTACAACAGACAGACAGACAGACGGACATCGTTTTATCGTCTTATAATTTCTCCCTGATCAAGAATATATATACTTTATATAGTCGGAAATCGATATTTCGATGTGTTACAAACGGAATGACAAACTTATTATACCCCCGTCACCATTCTATGGTGGTGGGTATAAAAAAACATTGTTTTCTTGCTAATTGCATTTTCCCTCACATCCACGAGGTGTTTTAGTTCTTAACACCTTTTCCTGTAATACCAACAATATAGAAGAAATTATACGATTTTATAAATTTTA